>NC_056725.1:1895721633-1895819133 GCF_019279795.1 Protopterus annectens
TGTACTTTTCAAAACTTCAAATCTGATATGGTCAACACCATATGATCGAAGTCTTGAAACTTCAAAAATGTAATAAAACACAACAATCTACAAAAACAAACCATTTAAATGCTCTAAGCAGGGGGCAAGCCCCCTGCACCTTCCACGTAATAAAACACAACAACCTACAAAAACAAACCATTTAAATACTCTAAGCAGGGGGCAAGCCCCCTGCACCTTCCACATGGTGGGCAGCGTCCCCACACCCCCTGCTACTCAAATATACCAAGTCCGAGATCGCACTACAGTGCAGAAAATGGAAATCTTCCCTTTTTGTGCTGTGCGGAGGTCTCTGTTAAAAGATTCATTGTTTGAAAACTTAAATCATATGGTGTCGACCATTTTAGATTTGAAGTTTTGAAACTTCGAACTTCTGATATAGACCCGGCAATTTCTTGTCTTCTAGCCTACATTATTTTTTCAGAATTAATTAATATTATATATCTTCTGATTTTCTGCTACTTTCTTATTATTCTGCGTGCTGTAATACCATTTTGTTTTCTGTACTATCTTGCATTTTCTGTTTTAAGCTCCTGGGCTGAACCTGTTAATGTTTCAAAGTGATTAGTAATATACCAGTTACCAAATTTAAATAAATAGAGTGTCTTCTGTGTAGCGACATGCGTGAATGGGCGTTCCTTTGTTGAAGGTTGTGCGTTAGGCCCGGCAAGCCAGTACGTAAAAATCTACTGCCAATCATTAGCGGACCGGAGTTCCGCTGTGGCGACCCCAAACCGGGAAAAGCCGAAAGACACAAACAACCAAATAAGCTTTTGTCAAGGATCATACAAAACTCCACAAACAGGGATAATTTTAAATGTTAATATAGATCACTTAGAAAGTTAGTAGAACAACAAGTTTTGCATCAACATGCATTTTCTGAGCTGTAAGAAATATGAAACTCTAATGTCTGGCATGATTGATATACCAGAAAATCAAAATTTCTGAGGAAAGGGACGAAAATATGAGGCAAACTCAGGGACATTCTGTAAAATCAAGGAGAAGTAAGAGCTCTGCAGGTCAGGTTGGGAGACACTATGTCGCAGTAGCTCTTCAAAGAGTTAGGAGTTCTTCTTCATTGGATTGACTGCAGACCCCATACCTTGCTGTCTGCCTAGAGGATGCTACCAATTGTCAATAACAATGTTTGTTACCTTGCTGTCTGCCTGGAGGATGCTACCGATTGTTGGTAGCAAAGTTTGCTTTAATTCCCCAGGAAAGGAAAGGAAAAGAGCAGCACCTGTGAGATGCAGCACTGAACAGCTAATATTTGAGAAGGACAAGTACTACTCTTTGCATGGTAAGTGAAAAATATAGAAAATTTATTTTTTATGTAAGTGGTCACTGCAGAGAAGATTAAGAAGGGCATGAGTTAACACCTGCTGTTGTTTGATTACCGTGAAATTGTTAGCAGTCTGCATAACAGGAGCATGTTACACAATGTGTTGTGTTTGCTGAAGTTAGTGTAAAAATGATAATTGCTATGACTTATGGTTGCATGCGTGGGGGGATGTGTTGCAGTGTTTATGAGAGTAGCTTACCAGTCATAATTTCTTTCACTCTCCATCACAATCAGAGTTTAGCAATATACACAATAAGTGCCTATCGTTCATGCTCTTGGCAGGATGTGTGGCGGACACTGATTGTTGGTTCAATGGCACAGAAATTAGTGTTGTCATCTCACAGCGCTTATCTCTGTGGTTGAGTTCTTGGCTATGTCTGCAACTGTGTGAAGTCTGCATGTCCTTCCTTCCTCCGTATGGCTTTTGACTAGATACTCTGCTTTCCTCTTACACCCCAAAGACATGCCGTTGGTGAAATGATGTTCCCCCAGTGTGGCTGTAAGTAAATATGCATTGTCAGTGAGTGTGAGTGTGTGAGTGTGTGAGTGTGTGTGTGTGTGTGTGTGTGTGTGTGTGTGTGTGTGTGTGTGTGTGTGTGTGTGTGTGTGTGTTATGATAGACCTGTCCTGTAAGGGGCAGTGCCAGAAAAGTGTTCTTTCACTTTTGTCCCAGTTTGACATCAGAGGGGTACACAGCATACCTCCTCAGCCCCAACTCCAAAAGACACACCTTATGTGTACCCCTCTAATGTCAAACTGGGGTGACTTTTTATGATTTGTCTGCCCTCACAAGCATTTGTCTTCTCAGTTAATGGATAACTACTGTTGTATTAGTTTTGAACAGTGAGCCTTGATCATAACTTACTTCTTCACAAGACAGCCTCTTTCTCTAGTCATAAGTTTGGTTCAAGTCACAGCTTTAAAATGCACCTCAAAGCATCTAGACCCTTGTGGCTTCTTTGGGTTGGAGGCCCGGCTTAATTAAATTGTTTCCTACACAGCTATAACACTGCAGTCTTCATCACTTAGCACATGTCTAAACGTTTACAGGAAAAGCATGCAAACTGAAGAGTAAGGTAAAGACTGTAACATTTCCCAGGGGTCTGTGCAAGGGGGAGGAGAACGGTAAGCATGTAACTCTGACTAGGGCTCCAGATCATCTGAGGACGGCCCCACAATCAATGTATATGATATTTAAACATTAGAGTTTCTGGCCATTGCTTGTTAAAAGGAGTATGGGTGAAGCAATGGGTATGTTTATAGTACGGAGAGGGTGTGGATTACTTGTCAGTAGATGGCAGGATGCAAAGGTGGCAACCCTACTAGGTAAACGTATGTGTCTTGTGAATGGCATTATTGTTCCCCTAACCTGTGGAGTTATTTACAAAATCTTAAATAGTATTGATGGCTTGCATTTTGCCCATTGCAGTTTTAGATTAATTATGCTTTATGATTAATTTATTTATTTATTTATTTTATTTTACATTTGTTGACCGGGATAGTCCGACTGGATGCATGTCCATTTTCAGCGGAGGCCCGGGGAGAAAAGCTCCATAGAGTAAAAAATAAACAATAATTACATTCAGATACATACAGATAACATACAGTTACAGGGATAAATTTTAGATACATTTTTCAGCAGAGTGAATTAGATACAATTCAAATGCAATAGTCATTTCTATAAGTTTTTACACTGGGTCGGGGAGAGTTAATCAGGATTAATACATGGGCAAAGCCAATGAGACTTAAAATATAGCTTAAGATTATTTTTGAATTGACAGAGGGAGGTGGAAAGTCTTAGGTTATTAGGGAGGAATTCCAGACCTTCCCTATGGAGTTAAAAGAGCTTCACCACCCAAGTTGTTGGCTTTGATGGTTTGAACCAGAAATCTATTTGAGGAGCGAAGACAGCTAAGATTGGAGTAGGGAGTCAGTATTTCACTCAGTGAAGGGGTTTTTTCAGGTTCTTTGATTATTTTAAATGCTTCAGTAAGTTGGTTCATTTTGAGGAGGTTGGGTAGTTCAAGCCAATCAAGTTTCCTTAGATTGTGACAATGATGATTTCTATGGGGAGCACATATTACAAATCTGGCAATGTGGTTATAGGCAACAGAGAGTTTTTTAATCTCATTTTTATTGATAAAGGAAAGGACAGGAGAGGCATACAGTAAGGTAGAGAGGAGATGTGTTCGTGCAATAGTGAGTTTGGCAGTAGGGGTTAGGAAGTTTTTGATTCTATACAAGGATCCGAGTTTCTTATTTACTGTTTTTGTGGTTTGACTGATATGGCTGTCAAATTTAAGCTTATTATCAATAGTTACCCCTAACAGTTTGGTGATGGTATCAGGCTCAATTTTGGTACCATTTGTAGATTGTACATAGAAGGTATTGTTATTAGATAGTGTAGTAAGTTGAACTGGTGGGGGCCCTGAGGAGGGAAAAAATAATAGTAATTTGGTTTTTTTTGGATTTAGGATGAGTTTCTTTTCTACTGCAGTAAAGGAGTGTTGGGTGACTACTTGTAGATCAGTGAGAGAGACTGCAGAACATATCAGGGTGGAGTCATCTGCATATTGGATACAGGTGGCTTTAGGGATAATAGTGTGGAGTTCATTTATGAATACAGAAAAGAGGAGGGGACCTAGTATGGAGCCCTGAGGGACTCCTATGGTATTAGGCAGCAGGTGAGATAGCTTATTTTGCCATTGGACTGCTTGTTGTCTGCCAGAGAGGTAGGCCTTGAACCAGCTGAGAGCTAGATTATCAAGGTGTAAGGTTTCTAGGGTATGGAGCAGAATCTCGTGATTGACCATGTCAAAAGCTTTTGACAGATCAAGAAAGAGTGCAGAAGTTATTTTTTTGCTGTTACGGTTTTATTAACTGAGTCCGTAAAGGAAAGTAGAGCGGTGGTTGTACTATGGTGGGGTCTGAAACCGTGTTGAGTATGGGACAAAAGATTATTTAGGTTAAGATAATGAAGTAACTGTTTATGAACGCATCTTTCCATAATTTTGGCTATCGGAGACAAAATTGCTATGGGTCTATAGTTAGATGGTTCAGTGGAGGAGCCGCCCTTGTGAAGTGGAATGACATAGGATATTTTCCATACGGCAGGGATGGTGGCTTCAGTTATTGTTCGGTTAATAAGAATTGAGATGGGGTAGGCTATAACGTCTGCTGCTATTTGCAGGTATTCAGCTGGGAGTCGATCGGCAGAGAGAGTGGTTGGTTTGAGTTTCTTCAGTAAGGCTCTAATGTAAGAGGTGGGTGTTGGCTGAAGAGTAAAGGAGAAGGATGATTCCTCGGGACTTCAAGTAAGGGGGAAGAAGATAGTTGGTTGGCTAGTGACTGTATAGACTCTGTGAAGAAGGAGTTAAAGGTATTTGGTACTTCTTCTGGATTTTCCAATAAGTTTCTCTGGGGTGGGTGTAGACGATTTCCTGAATGGAGGAGATTATTTAAGCCTGCCCAGAACTTCTTTGGATTGTTCTGGTGTTTATCTTGGAGATGACAAAAATAGTTCTTTTGTCCAGGTTACTGTCTCTTTTCGTTTCATTTCTAAGCTGCTGGAACTTAATGCGATCTTGATGTGTCTTAGTTACTGCCATTTGTCCCAGGCTTTATCTCTAAGTTTAATTTTAGATTTGGTTTCTGTAGTTAGCCAGGGTGCTATCCGTGTCTTGGTTCTGATATGTCGGTTAGGTGCATGAGAGTCCAGAATGTTAAGGAATGTGTCATTAAAGAAAGCCACACTCTCTTCAAGAGGCAGAGTTTTTAGCTTGGACCAGTTACAGGATTTGAGTTCTGTTAAAAATAGGGCTGGAACAAATTTCTTTTTATTTCTAACAAGTCTATATATGGGAAGATTTGAGTTGGTGAATTTGTGTTTAATTATGAATGTGATGAGGTGGTCACTAATGCATTTCATTGTTTGGCCTGGGACACTTCTGCTTCAGATATACAACCTATTATCACTGTTATTATATATATCATTATTATTAACATTTTTTGACCAGGATGGTCTAAACATAGCCCTTTTAACAGGGGGCCCAGGGAAAAAAGCTCCAAATTAGATTTTACATTTTGCAATGTAGTTTTACATTTACAATACAATATGTATAATATATATGATTGCAAACTTGGTACAGAATATAGTAACACTAATTGTCAATTTCTTTTCTAACTTTTAACTGCATGATAATAGCACTAAGGAGCTGAGATTAGCTAGTCTGAAAGAATTGCTGGACTATTCATTTCAATTTCTGTGCAGAAGCTAACAGAATCTAATACATGACCTTTAGCAAATACAGCAATTGCAGAGATGTGCTTGACTGCTCCTTGATCTCTGTATCAAAGGCAGCTTAATAATGTTGAATAATATAATACAATAAAATATAAGCACAGGAAAGGTATGACCCATTGACCACTGATGATAATTGATTGCAGTCTTCAGTTTAGCTGAGTTGGAAAGGATGAGATGCTTTTACTGCTGTGTATGCTTTTTCTGAAGCTGCCTTAAAGTACTATGCAGTACTTTCCTTCAGCCAAAGCTCTGTAGTACCCAGTTGTTCAACTAAGTACCCTTTAGGGTTCTACCTGACTGAAGCTTAATCTCCCTGCTTCTGTGAACACATTTTCTCAGATTTCAGATGCATTGGAGGCTTACTTCTCAACCTGCAGTCACTGAAAATGGGAACAAAGGCCCATTGTAAAGTACAACTATGCAGCTGAAAATCTGGATATCTAATTAGTATAAAATTTGAATAGCAAGACAGCACATAACTCTTCCCGGTAACCATTTGGAATGTTGGAACCCATTAGAGTGAGTCCTGAAACGCGAAGACTGAAAGACAGAAATATTGGAGTTGTTTATATTATGTCTGAGATGCCATTTCTTGGAATATTCCCTTTCCCTGAGGTATGGCTATCTCAGAGTTGGTATATGTAAGTTCAGGGGGTGTGGGGAGCTTGCAGGGGGGCATGACCCCCATGTAAAATGTTTTCAGGAGAAGAGCGATTTTTGGCATTCGATCTTCTCCTGTGTTTTGGGTTTTTTTTTTTTTAGCTTTTCAGCACTCAGCCATTTGAGCTCTGACATCTCGGTAGTGAACCTTCTTCCTGCTTCCAGTTGGAATGCGTGATACTATTCTGAAACACGTTTAAAAACAGAGGGATAAAAATGGTAGAAAAATCTAAGCATATTATTAAAGAGGCTGTGTAAAATCTGCAGACTTTATAGAACCATATTACAAAATTCTACCACACAGGTCCATTTATTTTTGCTTCAGAAAAAAAGCGAGATGATGTGTGGCCGATCTCTTTATTTGAATTATTGTTGCCACTGGAATATCGGTCATGCAGTGTAGTTTTCTGTGTACTAGATAGCTTCAAAAATCACGTTATGTGTAGGGGATTCAGACAATTCTGTGAATGGGGTAAATCATTCCTGAAAACAGGGATATACCTCTAAAAATAGGGGCATCCTGTGCAGGGATAAATCAGATATGATAATAGGGACAGTCTGGCTGGTGGAAGCAATTAGCTTAAACAGCTTCTATTTTTCTTAATAAGGAATCAATTCGCCAGCACAGTTTGTCCTCTATAACTTTGATAATAAGATTGTTTTGTTAAATGTAATTGATTGAAAAATGTCATGCATCCAAGCACATAGAACTTGCTTTTCTGCACTGCACAGACCAGGCGGAGCAGTAAAAAAGTAATTTTTTTGAGTTAGCTAGGATGTGTCTACAGCATGTATCCTAGCTGAACTCTCTGCAGCTATCTGTTGTGCTGCCTTATTTTTGCCGTAGATCCATGGCACCAAATAAAAGGAAATAAATAAATGCTTGTCAAACCTTGTGATGTGGCTTCCCCATACCGTCCTTTCGACGTTTGAATGTTCATTGGAAAGCACACTACATAAGAAATTACAGGAAGCCTCCCTATGAAATGAAGTAATGGAACTGAAATGAAGAGGGGGTAGATGTGTTCTGAACTGGAGGCGTGTGTGCAGTTTAAAACCTGGCTGACTTTGCATTCTGTTTGCTGAAAGATTATTCTCATAGTTCATAGCTCAGCAGTAGGCTAGCTACCTTTAAGAGGTATTTTTTAAGTATAGCCAGTTTCTATAAAGGTGAGAATCAAACCCTGCATCTTCTGTCTGTGAGGTAAACACCTTAACCATTATATCAACCCCATTACATACTAGTCAAGGACCACATTATTATTGTGGCATTTACATCTTGTCAGTGCTGAAACAAACTTATCTGCAATTCCCTTTAAACTGTACTGTTGATGAGAACACAGGAACAATACTATGCTCGAAGATTAGCAACATAAAAATTTTGTCTGACCATGCTGATATCTGCTTGTGGTGACGTTTATTTGCCTTGATTTTAAAGGGAGTTAATTGGAACTCTATTCAAAACTGTACAGTTGAAAAGAAAGTAACTTTACTATATATGACATATTATTAACAAACAAATTCACTCAAACGATTTTCAGCATCTTTCTATGTACCAGGTCATTAATTAATTAATTAATTAATTAATTAATTAATTAATTAATTATTAACTTTGTTGATTGTGTTGGTAGAAACAGAATTATTATAAAATGCATTATTAAAGTACACAGCAGATGCAATTGGTAGGGTTCCTATACTACAGGAAGGTCAAAAACCCTGTTATTACCACTAAATACTCAGTTAACATTAATTTGACTGTTTACACTCATTTATATGCTGGCAGGATTTAAAAAGAACAGTCATGTGAATAGGCTGTCATAACCAGTATGAACTGAGTTGTGCTATGCTGCTCGACAGGGAATGTTATGTGCATATATTTTGACATACTGCAGGCCTACTGGAACAGTGCAGTATAATTAAGATATTCTTTGTGGTCCAGTGGTCCAGGGTTAGGTTCTCTCCACCTCCATTTCTCATCTGTGTGACTCTGAATAAGTTACTTAACCAGACAGCTTTCCTGGGCTTAGTCTGAAAAGATGCATGAAAATTGTTCTACCCTAATTAACAAAACTAAATAAATAACAGCAGTTTGTTTGTTTTTTTTGTTTTTTGTGGTTGAAATGTTCTGAAATGGATACTTTGCTTACTATTGATTAGAACATTTTGTTTCACATTTTGCTGGAAGAATGTTTAAGACTAATCAGATGTAACACAAACACTGTTTTTGCTTCATTAAATATTAAGTGTAATCTAAAGTGGGGGTCCCATAGTTTGAAAATCAACCTGTGACCAAGGCCAATGCTTGGGATAATGGAAATGAAAGTGTGAACATGCCAGAATATAAGTCAAAAATTGCAGTATCTTGCCATGGCTTCCCTGCAGTAGTCTTGGAGTTAATATATGTAAATAGTAGGGGGTCTATGGGGAACAGAAGGGGGTAAGGAGGGACAAATACCACTCACTGAAAAAATGCTTTAAAGGTGTAGCAGTGACTATCAGAATTTGCTTTTATGTATTTGCATTGTAATGTATTTTTCAAAGTGCTGGAACTCACAAGCTCAGGTCTCACACTTCCGATAGGAAGACATTTACTTTACATGGCAACACCAAGAGAAGAGGCATGACTCACAAATCTTATAGCAAAAGGCAACTCAGATCTTGTATCTTGTATTTATTTAATACCTCCTGATACCTTGCTTGCAAATTAGCTTTTTTTGTAGAGAACATTTAGTAAAGCGCATAGTTAATCATTTAACCATTTAAAATGTAATTTAGCTGCATTTTTTGCCACAAAGGGGAGGTAATTTAATTTTTGTGCATATTCTTTATTGATTTTAATAATTTTTGTACTGTTCATTTTAGTGCCAAATGCCTTATTGGTTATGATTTTGAGAACATAAATAGATTTCCACCATTTACACTGAGGAAAGTCTTACTTTTAAACTGTCTGATGAAGTCCCCAAGTTTGTATGTTTCCACAGAGAAATGAAAGTGCATACAACAATTAAATTTTGATACATTAAATTTGGTTCTGTTCCTCTTCATTTCCACAGCCATGCTATTTATAAAAAACAGTGGGAGTATGATATGCTGAGCAAGGAAGGACACAAAGTATGCAGCGTGAATGTAAAGGGAAATAACTGAGCAGATGAGCTTCGTTGTATATCCTTATGTTGAATTACAAACTGCACAGTGTGCACAAGGAAAAAAATACTAAACCAATTGTTTGTGTCAAAATCTTCCAGAATGAGGATCTGAGAATGAAAAAAAAAAAAAACAAAGCTAGAATTCTGTCTAGATATTGCTAACTTACTGTTACAAAGGAAACAGAACATTTTTGTGCTGCCTGCTGAGAATGTCAAAAGATGAGGCTTAACCCAGGCAACAGAAACCCTATCTATGTTAAAAGTCTATTTTGTGTAAATAGTAATGGACATCTTAGGTTGACTTTTACAGTCCAGTAAGGGTCATCAGTATATATTGGGGATTATTGACTATGCAGCCAAACGTTCTGAAGCAGCACCCTTAAAGAGAATAAATGCCTATAACTATCTCAATTTCTAACTTATCGCTTTTCCTCTTTGCTGAAAGTTTATTTAATCCTTTCTTGTCTTTTCTTTTTACTTTACTCACTTCTTCTTACTTTGCTCCCATTTCTCCTCTCTACTATATATTTGTTTTATTTCTTTCCTTCCCTCCTTTTCAAAAATTATCTTCTTTTCACTTCCTAACTCACCTTTCCCTGATTTTGTTACCCTTTATTTAGTTCATTTATAGGTAATGATGTTAGTTCCTATTTGTAAATTTTTTTCTGCCTGCTAACTTTCTTTATTGTCTTTACATTGATGCTGCTGTTTTTGTTGTATTGACTTTCATGTGTTGTATGTTTTTTTTTTTTTTCTGTATATTGTGTGGAGCTTTTCTCCCCGGGCCTCTACTGAAAATGGAACTATATCTAGCTAGACTAGCCCGGTCAACAAATGTAAAATAAATAAATAAATAAATGCCAGTGCTGTAGCAAACTACTTTTTTACTAGGGAATCAATATCCAGATACATTCTTACTGCGCAGAACACTACACTCATGTCTGAAGTATTGCATGAGCTTTGTCAGTTCCTTGAGGTGACACAGCAAAGGTTCACTATACACTTTCTTCAGACAGTTGGAAAAATTGAATGTTTTGGCAAATCATAGGGAAATTAGGAAACTCTATAGAAGAGGCAATATAAAATCAAGACCAACCTTAGTACACACATTAAGAAAAGAAATGGAAGCAGATGTAAAAAAATTTGAGACCAGCTACTACTATGTCTATGCACAAAGTACACCAAGCTTCAAATGGGCTCACGCATTCGATCCATTATATGGAAACACCGTTGATCTTGTGAGATATAGTGAAAAACACGGGAAGGGGAACATCTGCTTTAAGAGTGTGATAGAACACTTTAGCAATCTGCAGGAAGGGATAAACACTGTTAAAAACACATGGAAAGATCCCAAGAGACACAACAGAGGGTATATAATAGAAATACTCAACTTAGCAAATTCAAAGCAGTACGCAAAGTATTTCTCTTAGTGCCCACCCCCAAGAACAAGATCATAAAATAATGACAAGGACTTTTTGAATTCATTGTGTTGATAAGTGAAGTAGAAAAGAAAGTAAGACAGAGGTGAAAAAAGGAATTCAGAGCAGATAAACATTATAAATATTTTAAAATCTTGGAAAGAGACTGACATTTTGGTACCATGTTCAAAGAAGAAGTCAAGTCTCCCACATGTCCTGAAGTCAAAATAGGGGAAACCTTTTCAATTTCCAAGAAACAAGAAGTAAAACAAGTTGTACATAGAAACCAGAACATGGTCTCAGAGTTACTAGCCATAACCATTTTTAATTCATCTCAATACTAAAGCCATGTCAGGTGAAAAAGTCAAAAAGCCATACCAGATTCCAGAGCCCCAGTACCAAACAGTTAAGGAAGAGGTGAATTAGTGTTATAAAAGAGTCAAAGGCTGAGAGGAATAACTCTGGTAAACTGGTCAATAATCCAGATGGGTCCATAAGACTTTGTAATGACTTTAGAAAATTAAATAGTATTTACAAAATCAAATTCTTATCCCATGCTTTTACTAGATGAACTAGTTGAAAGGTTAGTCAAGACAAGATTCCTTTCCATTTTGGACTTAAGAAAAAAATAAAGGAATATTAGAAAATCTCATTAGCCTTTGAAGTCAAGGAGAAAGCGACATTGTCTACACCTGACAACCTCTTTCAGTGATAAGTTGTACCATTTGGGTTTCTTGAATGTGAGGCGATAATGACCATACAGATGCTAATAAACAAGGTATTTCAGCCACAGACCAGATGTTCTGTGGCACAGTTTGATGATGTAGTGAACTTTTCAGAGGACTGAGAAAGTCATCTCCCAAAGGTTCAGGCCATATTGGACTCCTTATGTAAGACTAGACTGATGGCTATTCTAGAAAAATGTAAATTAAGGACATTAGAGACCCATTATTTTTGCTACATAATCGGCAGAGGGAGTTCAAAAAGAACTCAGCACCATGGCTCTCTAAGGAATGTAAACACCTGATGAAGCAAAGGGACCTAGCCTGGTCAACCTGGAAACAAAACAAAAAAATGAACCAAATCATGTTAATTTCAAAACACTATGTAACAAAGTGACAAAACTAATCAACAGAGATAAGAAGTTGTATTATTCTCAGCTTCATCTCCAGCATAAAATCAACCCCAGTAAATTTTAGCACTCCATATCTTCTCTACTTAACCTGGGAAGAAATGGAGAGCACACCCTATCACTTGATACCCCTCCATCGCAAATAGCCAAAAACCTTAACAATCACTTCATAAAATCAATTTCAGACCTACTAATAACCCTAATGCTGGACCCCGCCCAACCTTCAACCAATTCAGACACTGACCCCAGGCCATCAACTACTTCTAACACTGTCATTACTAACCCCCCTACTCAACAAAATGTCATACAAACCGCATTCTCATTTCAGCCCATACCCACTAACACCATTAAGAAATTGGTACAAAAACTAAAACCCTACTCTACTTCAGCTGACAATCTCCCCCCATACTACCTCAAACTAGCTGCTAACTCAGTCGCCTACCCAATCAGTATCCTTACAAATAGGTCTTTATCTGAATCAGAAGTATCTACCATATGGAAACAATCTCACATCACCCCCATCAGCAAAGGAGATAACTCTTTTGATCCATCCAATTTCTGTCCTATATCCATATTGTCACAGAAAGCACTCTTTAAGAAAAATCTTGATGATTGGATGGGAAATAGGAAATTCACCCTGGAGATGTTACGCGGTGGTGGTGCTGTGGTAGCGTTGTCACCTCACATTAAGACGTTGTCCTGTTCGATTCTCAGCTAAAGTGTCTTCTGTGTGGAGACATGCGTGAATGGGCGTACCTTCGTTGATGGTTGTACGTCAGGGCTGGCAACTCGGTACATAAAAATCTACTGCCAATCATTGGCAGACCGGAGTTCCGCTGTGGCGACCCCTAACTGGGAAAAAGCTGAAAGATACAACAACAACCCTGGGGATCACCTCTGTGGCTCTGCTCGACAGTGGCACAGGAAAATAATTTTCTTGGGTGGCAAAAGCCAGGGTACCTTTTTGGCTGGGCTTGTATAGGCCCCAAGGCCGATAGCCTAGTACCTACCTATGAACATATCCAAAATTCTTGAGAGAGGCATCCATCAGCAGGTAATGCAATATCTATTGCAAAGCAATCTTTTAAGCAAAATCCAATATGGCTTCTGACCTAGCCACAGCACAGCTACAGCCCTATTATCTTTTACAGACAGTGTGAACAAGCCCAGATATGCAGGATGCTATACACCCTCAGTATTCCTTGATCTCTCCAAGGCCTTTGACACAGTGTCTCACCCCTTACTTTTGAATATACTCTCTAACTTAGGCTTCTCACATAACACAGTGAAATGGGTTCAGAACTACTTCAAGGATTGTAAACAAGCAGTGAAATGGTCCAACAAACTCTCACCCTTTCTCCACAACCCTACTGGAGTCCCCCAAGCTTCTACCCTAGGACCCCTACTCTTCAACATTTTCACAGACAACCTTCACACTACCTCTCACCATGGGACCCTCATTCTGTATGCTGATAATTCCACCATAATCTGCACTGCTCAATCACTACCAGAAATACTCTCAAAAACTCAACAGTCCTTTACAGCAGTCAAATCCTGGCTAAGAAATGCCCAACTCTTTCTTAATCCAAAGAAGATAAAACTAGTACTCTTTCATCCCCCAAAACACCTCCCCTTTCACTGATCATTTCAAAATGCTTGCATCTGACAACACTGCTATTGAAATAGTGCAGGAAACTAAACTTCTAGTTGTTATTATTGACAATAAACTTTCATTTGACCCCCATATATAGCAAAATCTAAAGAAAATGCATCAAAAACGGGGACTCTTATATAGAAACAAACATTTCTTTACTGCAGCAACTAAAACTACCCTTGCAAAAATATTTTTACTTTCCACCCTTCTTTATGGTGCCCCTAACTTAACTAACCTATGAAACTCTACCCTAAAGAAGTTGGAACAGTGCTACAAGAAAGTTGCAAAGTTTGCCACAAACTCTAAATATCACACACACCACTGTGAACCACTCCTAGAATGAAACTGGCTTGAACTACCCAACCAAAGTGCCTTTATTCAGCTATCCACCTTGTACAACCCTATTTTCAAGCCTACTGCCTGCCCTTCACTAGCCAATCTAGTCACACCTTACACACCAAATTGATGCTTACAATCAGAAGACAAAAATCTCTTAGATATCTCAAAACCCACAAGAAAACCCGGTCACTCTCTTTATTCATACTCTGTCTCTATACATTGTACTTCACTACCTCTAGCTACCAGGTCTGTGCTTGGCCTTATCCATTTCAAAGACCCTTTAAAAATCATCTCAAAAATACTTGGCTCTGCTCCTGCATAAAGCCTCTGTAATGCTCAGATCTTCCTCTTCTGTCACATTTCAGTCCCTCATAGATTGCAAGATCCTAAAGCTCTTCTAACTCCTTCTCTGTTTCGATACTATATCCTTAAGCTACTGCTCAGGCTTTATTGCTTCTATACTTCTTAACTCTCTCACTATCTATCTGCATCACTAACTTTCTGGCTGCTATTTTCCTAACTGAAACTAACATAATATTTTGCATGTACTATAACAGTTAATGCCACACACTGTACTACCTACGTACATTTTTTAGACACTATCTACATCATGTATGGTGTATTACTGTCTGTAATGTTTTAACTGTCTAGATCTGTAGGAATATATTACAACATCTTGTAACAGTTTGTTCTTTCAACTTATTTTTTGGATAGTACGTCTAATGTAATCTTTATTGTATTAGATTATACTGTATTTGTACTGTATTGTATGTGGAGCTTTTCTCCCCTGGCCTCTGCTGAAAACAGGTTCTGTAGACCCAGTCAGATCAACCCGGTAAACAAATGTCAAATAAATAAATAAAATAAATAAATGTGTCAGAGGGAAGCATCAAGATGATTTTATCACAAATAGTTGAGGGAGAAGAACACTCTTTTAGATTAGCTATAAGGTCAACAGTATCGAGAAGAAATACTCTGTAGTAGGGATAGAATATCTAGTAATAAAATAGTCTCTCAGTACATTAAATATTGTCAGGGAAAGAGTTCACATTGGTTATGGACCATGTCTCACTGTAGTGATTATATAGGTAGAAGCCCCATGGGACAATGAAGATGTCTCTCTTGTGGCAAAAGGACGTAGTCCACAAAAAAACACAAAAGCTGATAGGCCAAAAAAGAGGTATAAGGATGACAAAGTGGACTGTCAATGATAAGGAAGAAAGTATGTATTATTAAGCAAGAAGTCCATAATTTCCAGACAAATAATATGTGGAAAGATTAGGAGAGAAATTAGTGGAAAGAAAAATACTTGCACATGAAAAACAGTCTAAAACTACAAATAATAATGTGTAGTCATAAATACAGCAGATTTATGAAAAACATTACAAAGATAAACATACCTTTGGCTGCATAGAAAAAGAAGTGACAGAGGAAGTGTGAAACTGAAATAATTTTGAAAGGCATAAAAAAAAACATGGACATAAGAAAGAAAAACAGATCTGGTATGGTGCAGTATTTAATCAAAGGAGAAAGCCAAACTTGTCAATGCAAGAAAGTAGCTCTAAAGATAATTAAAGAGAAATACAGGCAAATGTTACAGTACAAAAATATAAGAAATGAATGCAGGAGTATAGAAAAGACTATTGGTAAGGTAAATGTTCAATAAATAGAAACTGAAGTTATGAATTATCTGCCAAGTAAAGGATTTAGAATCCAACACAGGCAATCTCACGGCATGATGGAAAACTAGGTTCCCAGATTAAATTGCAACAAGTGGAGTAGGAGGCATGTGAAAAAAAAAAT
This sequence comes from Protopterus annectens, assembly GCF_019279795.1. NCBI lineage: Eukaryota > Metazoa > Chordata > Ceratodontiformes > Protopteridae > Protopterus > Protopterus annectens. The sequence continues at coordinate 1,895,737,470 of NC_056725.1, forward strand.
TGCCACATGGTGATGCACTGGAGCTTTCTGTAGGAGACATTATGAAAGTCCAGTTGAAGTTGTAGAACAAGGGAAGAAGCAGGAAGCAGGGGCAACACTGATGCAGGTAATGTTAAGGAATGATGGGCCATTGGGTTCCTATGGCATGATGGGCCAATAGGTTCCCATATGAAGGAGCAGTAGATGAAGCAGGGTGCATTTGAAGACGATATGCCACAGGAAGATGTTCTGGAAAGTATAGTTGCATAAACTGAACTTACCATTACAGTCAATGTTTGAATGATCACTGCGGCAGTATCCTTAGATATATGGGTCATATCCTGCAAGGATTTAATGGCTGTCCAGCTTCCCAAGCTTCAGTGTACCTTCCATGCTGCCAAACTATCAAGCAGCTTGAGCTGAGCTGACTAAAAGACAAGTTTGGGAGCAAAGTCCTTCAGAGCCTCTGCTGAATCCTGAAAGGGCAAGGCTAGGAATAACAAAAATAAATGTCTACACCCTGGCATAAAAACACACCAAAAACAGGGAGGGATGGTGGGAGAGAGCAGCTACTGCAGCAGTGATCATTCAAACATCTACTGTTATGATAAGTTGAACTTATATAACTCTACTATGTTCTTCATAATGATCACTGCTGCAGCAGTGATCATTCAAACATCTACTGTTATGGTAAGTTCAACTTACATAACTCTATGTTCTTCATAATGATCACTGCTGAAGTAGCCTTAGATACATGGGTAGATTATTATAGTTAACTATATTTGAGAGGTGGAAGGAGAGGAGTCCAGGAGCCCTTGAAGATGCTCCTAGCAAAGCATGATTTAGTCCTAGAGAAGGAATTCAGCTTATAGTGCTTTTAAAAAGTATGTACAGAAGACTAAGTAGCAGCTCCTAGAATCCTTCTAGAATCAAACCCTTTCCAGAAAGCCATAGAAGAAGCCAAGGTTCCTGTAGAAAAGGCCTTGACCCTGCCTGAAAAAGATTTGTCATGGTGAGTATAGCAAAAGGTGATAATCTTAGGCAGCCATTTGGAATTAGTCTGTTTTGACACTAGTTGTCTCTTCGTAAAAAATGAACAATTGATCAGATGATCTGAAAGATTTAGTGCTTTCAAGATACTACCGGAGTTGTCTATGGACATCCAAGGTATGGAGTATCCTTACTCTCTCATTTCTAGGTTCAGGAAAGAAAACAGGGAGATGGGCAGTTTGACTTAGAGGAAACTTGGTTTCCACCTTAGGCATAAAGAAGGATTAGTTCTCAAAGAAACCCTGCCCTTGTACAAAATTAGGCAGTGTTGACTCACCATAAGAGTTTACAACTCAGATACCCTTCTTGCAAAGGTTAGAATAATCAATAAAACTGATTTCCATGCTGATAACCTCAAGCCAGCCAGATTAGCTGGTTCAAATGGAGTAAGTGTTAGTTTCTCTAATATAAAGTTAAGTTTACTTGGAGGCCTCTCATGCAAAGAAAAGGCCCTTTCAAGCACATTATGACATGAGACTGCCTTGAAAGAGGGGGATCCATGGACAGTCATGCTGAAATGGCTGATAACTGAAATTTGATAGAGGAATAAGAAAGGTAATAGGGTAGTAACTAACACAAATATTGTAAAACCAGAGAACATTTAGCCCTGAATGGTTCTGGTTATGTTGTTGGCACCAACTAGAAAACCCTTTCCATTTGCTAATATATGATTTCCTAGTAGCAGGCTTTCTTGCATCTGTTAGTACCTACTGCACATCCACAGAAAACAGGTGCTTAAAAGGAATTAAGACTATCATCCAGGCAGTCAATTGAAGATGACTGATGTTGGGGTATATCAAACACGCTTGTTCTAGTGTGAGTAGATACATTCTGTGAAGAAACTTGTGGTAATTGCCTCTGGCCATTTCCAAAAGCAGGGAGAACTACAGTTGCCTGTGCCAGAAAGGAGTCACCTCAATGATCTTGGGGGATTCCTTCTGAATCTTCAGAAGTACCCTGGATATTAGTTGAAAAGGTGCAAAGGCATACAGGAGCATTCCTGTTCAAAGAAAAGAATAGGCATCTATCCTCCATGTTGTCTTGCACGGAGTCCTGGAACATAATGTTGCCAGTTGATTGTTTAGAGAGAAGGCAAAGAGGTCTACTTGAACTCCCCACAGATGGGTCAAAGTTGGACCCCCCCCCCTCCAGATCTAGTTTCTATTCATGAGGGTCTGCACTGGTTCTGCTCAGTTTGTCTGCCCACAGTATTGCTCTGATGGAATGTAGGATGTCTGTGGAGTGAGATTGTGCTATGAAGCTATATCCCAAGCTAACATGGCTAGTCTGCAAATGGGGTATGACCTGGTTGCCTCTTGTTGATGTACTGCACCACCATGGTATTGTCTGTAACCACCTGAAAAGGTTGCGGGGACCAAAGATAGTTCAAAGAATCGAGTGCCTTGATCAGGTCAAGCATCTCCTTGATATTTATGTGCTTGCATCTGTCCTTAGTGTCCCACATCCCCTGCACTTTCATCTCTCATGAAACTGCTCTCCAAGCAAAGTCTGCTTTTTCATACTGAGACTTGGATTTTCTCTTTGTGGGTGTTCTTTCTATGCTTTTAAAGTGAGGTTTCTGTGTTCTGCTCAGGTTGCATAATTTTGATAGAGGCCTGTTGTGTAGGCTGGAAGTTTTGTTTTTGCTTCTGGCAGCCATTTTCTGTTGATTGTCTTCATTATTATTGAGACTAACAAGGCCTCCTGACCTTCTGTAGTATGAGTGATTGGGTAATAGCAGGGTCTGAGTAGTAATCTCATCTTCCAACTCTTCCATTCTTACTGCAATATAAACCCTGTGTCTTATAAAGGTTCTGCTTGTATTGTCAGGCTCTGGATTGCATTGCATAAGTGGAAATTCCTTAAGATTCCAATAGCAGGCTAAGTTATTTCTTACACTTATTTCACTGAATTGCACTTCTGAAATGCTTATAATTGTGCTATACAGTTGATCTACTATATTTTTGCACTGTTATAAAGCTTTTTTATTGTTTCACTGCATTTATGTACTGTTTTAAACTGTTTTAACATTACTTAACTGTAAACTGCTTTTTCATACTGAGAGTTGTATTTGCTGTTTGTGACTGCTCTATCCGAACTTTTCTGCGCATTTTTGTCTGTTAAAAGCATTCACGAGTCTGCTCCTTGATCTGTTTAAAACTTTCATTTAGTGGCTACAGCTAGGAACTGTAATAATGTGCATTACTATAATTGGTCTTTTTATTTAAATTACTAAATTGTAAACTGCTTTTTCATACTGAGACTTGGATTTTCTCTTTGTGGGTGTTCTTTCTATGCTTTTAAAGTGAGGTTTCTGTGTTCTGTTCAGGTGGCATAATCTTGATAGAGGCCTGTTGTGTAGGCTGGAAGTTTTGTTTGTGTTTCTGGCAGCCATTTTCTGTTGATTGTCTTCATTATTATTGAGACTAACAAGGCCTCCTGACCTTCTGTAGTACGAGTGATTGGGTAATAACACAGGCTGAGTAGTAATCTGATCTTCCAACTCTTCCATTCTTTCTGCTATATAAACCCTGTGTCTTATAAAGGTTCTGCTTGTATTGTCAGGCTCTGGATTGCATTGCATAAGTGGAAATTCCTTAAGATTCCAAGAGCAGGCTAAGTTATTTCTTACACTTATTTCACTGAATTGCACTTCTGAAACGCTTATAATTGTGCTATACAGTTGATCTACTATATTTTTGCACTGTTATAAAGCTTTTTTATTGTTTCACTGCATTTATGTACTGGTTTAAACTGTTTTAACATTACTTAACTGTAAACTGCTTTTTCATACTGAGAGTTGTATTTTCTGTTTGTGACTGCTCTATCTGAACTTTTCTGTGCATTCTTGTCTGTTAAATGCATTCTCGAGTCTGCTCCTTGATCTCTTTAAAACTTTCATTTAGTGGCTACAGCTAGGAACTGTAATTTTTTCCCACCCAGCCACCCACCCTAGTGTTGTGTATTCTTATACTTGGTGGTTTTGCAGTTGCCCGCCCATACTGTATATTTGATCTGTGACACTCCTCCCAGTCTAGTGTCATTAGTTTACTCAATCTAATAGAGAACATTTGTGAAGGCCAACCCACTCAGATTCTTAACGTTGAATTAACTTCTGTTCCAGCTTTCTCCATTTCCACTTTACTGGAAAAAAAAATACTAAGCTTGCTTCCCCCCTTTCCTGTGGCAGGTCAGATATGGATTTGCTGTGTCCAGGACTGTTTGTGAGCTCCTAAGCCCCACCCCACCCCACTTAACTGGGATTAAACTATTCCTGGTGACATAAAGTCTGTTTTTCAAAATTTTCCTTGCAACTAGCCAGCTTTTTAGTTTTAGCACTCATCTGTTTCTTTGATCTCAGCACTTGTTCAGAACTCATTGTAAGCACTAAATAAGTTACAAATTACTACAGCACTCAACTTTCCTCACTTGTCTAGAGGAAAACAGTTTTTAGTACTTAATAAATAAACACCTATTCAGGCATGTCTAAAGGTCAGCTCCCGGTGTTTTCTCCTGTCTACCTGATGAATCTGGCATCTTGGGACAATGCATCAGTTGCCTCATGTACACAGACAACCCTCTCCTCCTACCACCCAACACTACAACCTGTGAGAGATGCACTTATATAGCCAAACTGGAAGCAAAGCTCTTTTTACCAAAGACTGGCCTAGACAGTCAAGAGGAGAAGGTAAACACTTGCACCGCACCACACTCATCACATAGTCCCTCAAAAACTACACCACCAAAACACACACCTACATTCGCGGAGGCTCTCAGTACTAATCTGCCCAAACAACAGAGACCTCCAGAGCAGAAATGCAAGCAACCTCCACCCCCAAACACAACCCAAATGACACATAGCCAACATACTCAGTGTACCACTCAACTACAGCCCATAAGGCATACCATATCCAACACTCTAGTCATAGGTGACTCTATAGTCAGGCACACTGATGTTCCACTCACCAGGCTAAACAAGGAAAAAGTTACTGTCAGCTGCCTGTCAGGTGCCAGGATCCGCCACATAACACACGCACTCAGGTCACTCCGCAACAAGTACAAATATGACTCTGTCATTATCCATGTTGGAGTGAATGATCTGAGATGTACCTCCCTGGACTAGATGAAAAGAGACATGGAGGAGCTCTCTGACCTTGTAGCCCAGGCCGGTATGACCCTAGTCCTGTGTGGCATCCTGCCATCACCCAGAATGACACCACAGTACAAGGACAAAATGATTGACTTTAACAATTGGCTAAGCTTCTGGTGTCATTCTAAGGGAATCCAGTATCTGTCTGCCTGGGATGACATGATCGACAGACCACGCTGCTTTGCCAGAGATAGCCTGCACCTGTCGCCCTTGGGATTCCAGATACTGGCAAAGGCTCTTGCCACCCCTATAGTGCCTTTTTTAGGCAAGGTTCAAATGACAAATTCACCACAACAGGTACAAGCAAGCAAAATCTGAGGGTAATGCTACTCAATGCTAGAAGTGTAAACCTCAAAATGCACTTACTCGAGGCACTCCTTAAAATGGAGAACATTGACATTTGTGCAGTGACAGAGACCTGGTTCAAAGCTCCAGAGAGCACCCCTGCATTACCAGGCTATAATTCATACCACACCTTTCGGTCACCAAACCCGGACAGAAACACTAAAGGTGGAGGCGTGTCCATATTTATTAAGGATATCCACACCTCCAAGCTAGTTGCTCAGCATAATGCATCCGAGATTATCCAAGTTCAACTAACTCTGGGCAAAACTGCAATCCAGATTGTAGCTTGCTACAGACCCCCACCATGCCCCAGGATTCCCACTCCTCTTTTCTTGATACACTGGAAAATATTAAGGTACAACCCAACACTCTAATAATGGGTGATTTCAACTACCCTACCATTAACTGGGAAAACTACTCATGTACCATCTCTTTTGCTCAACGTTTTCTGGAAATCATCAATTCCAACACTTTGGATCAACTTATCCACACCCCCACTAGAGGCAGCAATATCCGAGACCTGGTCATCACCAACATGGGTGACTGGTGTTCCACAACAGAGGTCAGCTCCTCGTTGGTCAGATCGACCACAATCTAATCACCCTAGACATCCACATCCCGCTCCTACCCCACATTAGGAAAACAACCGTAAAAAATTTCTCCAAAGCCAACTTCACGCTTCTTAAGACAGAAGTGGCAAACTTCATGACACCCATGCAGATGGACAATAGAGGTACGACTGCTGAATCCTACACAAATGCACTTTATAAGCACTTACACGAGTGCATGGGTCATGCTATCCCTAACAGAACCAAGATGCTATCCTCCAAAAAAAAGGAAGCCAATCTGGTGGTCTTTTGCCATAAACAAACTCTACAACAGAAGAAAGAAACTGTTGCAAAAAAAAGTAAAATCCCATGACTGGAGGAACTCCCTGGTCAGCCTCAGTAAGAAGCTGAGATCCCTCATAAAATCCTCCAAAGCTAGTTATGAAAACAAAATTGCCACTGTTTCTAAAGACAACCACAAAGCATTCTATAGCTATGTCAAAAATCTCAATGGCAACACTCAGATCTGCTCTGAGTTACAGCACAATGACACTAAATATACAGAACCAACTGATATTGCCAACATCCTGGCAGATAGGTTCAGTGCTAACTTTACCCCCCTCTCACCCCCTAAAGGGTCCATCTTTATACCGGAAGAATGCAAAGTTCCTGTAATCACGGCTGCACAGGTAAAAACTTCACTCTCCAATGCCAAGAACACAGCATCAATGGGACCTAACAGCATCACAGGCTGCCTTCTACATGAACTACAGAATGAACTGGCACCCCACCTAAGTACCATGTTCAATCATAGCCTCACCTCAGGCTTTGTGCCCATTGAATGGCGCACTGCAACAGTTATCCCACTCCACAAAGGGGGGTCCACAACAGACCCCAGGAACTACCACCCCATTAGCCTGACGAGCCTCGTCTGCAAGGCCATGGAACGTATCATCATGGAACTCATAAGCAAAGACATTGGAGATCTCCAAACCCTGGACCCCACACAGTTTGGGTTTATAAAAGGCAGATCATGTCTCCTAAACCTGATAGACTTCTTTGAAGTAGTCACCAAAGCCATAGATGAGGGTAAGGTGGTTCACACAGCCTATCTAGATCTCGCCAAGGCGTTCAACATCATCCCCCCACTCTGGAATTATAGATAAACTCACTAAACTAGGTATAAATCCCTATGTCACAAGATGGGTTGCCAACTGGCTTACTGAAAGAACCCACACTGTGAAAGTAGCAGACTCCAAATCAGACTTCAGACCAGTGACAAGTGAAGTACCACAGGGTTCAGTCCTGGGTCACCTCCTGTTTGGTATCTACTTCTCTGAAGTACAGGCTAACACAGAAGGTCTTTGGCTAACTAAATTTGCAGATGACTGCAAACTAGGAGCTATAATTGAAACTCCTAACGATGTGGACATCCTACAAAAGGGCCTCAGTGAGACAGATGCCTGGTGTCAAAGACATGGTCTCAAGCTCAATGCCAAAATGTGCATTGTCATTCCCTTTGGTAAAAATTCTGTACCCATGAACTACCACATAGGTGGTAGTCTACTTAACACTGAAAGTGTGATAAGAGACCTTGGGACACAGGTGGACAGTAGTCTCTCCTTTGATAATCACATCACCAAAGTGGTCAGGAAATCCTTCTACGTGGCACACCTCATCACAAAAGGTTTCTCATCCAGAAAAAAAGAGGTCATTGTTCCCCTCTACTCCTCACTCATTAGACCCATTATAGAGTACAACGCTCCTTTTGGTATGTACCTCACAAGACATCTACAACAACTGGAAAGGCCGCAAAAATACCTCAGAAAGAGGATTACTGGCCTCAAACAGATGCCTTACACAGACCGTCTCAAAAAACTCCAGCTTTACTCCGTTGCATATCGCCTGCTCAGAGGCGATCTCTGCCTAACATACAAAGCTATGTCAAACCCAGAGCTGTTGGACATGCTCCACTTAAAGAAATCCCAATCCCTCAGAGCTACATGCTCTAGGGACCTAAACCTTGTCACCACAATAAACAGAACATGCTGGAGGGATAGATTCCTGTCCCAGAGACTTCCCATACTCTGGAGCAGACTACCTATCTATGTCAAACAGAGCTCCTCATTAGCACTCTTCAAGAAAAATCTTGATGATTGGATGGGTAATAGGAAATTCACCCCGGGGATCACTTCTGGGGTTCTGCTTGACAGGGGCACAGGAAAATAATTTTCTTGGGTGGCGAAAGCCAGGGTATATTTTTGGCTAGGCTTGTATAGGCCCTAGGGCTAATAGCCTAGTACCTACCTATGAACCTATGAACCTATGAATCAAAGCTGGGAAAGAGGAACTGGTTCTATCACTCCTTGGGACAGCATGTGATAAAGAACACGTGGAACCTAAACAGTCTGATCTGCAAGATGAAAAATTACCCCCTGGAAAGAAGGAATTTCCTTCCACTGCCTTCAGTATTCTTGATGAATAATTCTTGTAATATATTTGTGTGAAGCAATCTGTTACCAAAGGGAAAAATGAAGACTCAGACTTTCTGGAAGAGAAAGTGGGCCAGGGGGGTCACAATGTTTCTTGAGTATTCATTTAGACTTGTTGGAGTGTCCTTGGTTTTGGGAAGTTTGAGAGTTCTATTCGGGACCTCCTTGCTACTTCTTCTTAAAAGTCTGTTTACCTGAATTCTGTTGAGACTGTTTATTCTGCTTTTTGCTGAAGTAGGATAAAAACAAAGAAAATTCCTTGGACAATTTGGAAAAAGAAGACTGAAAAATCTTACAGATTCCCTGGATCAACTTGCTACTTTCATCATACTTTGTGATCACCTCTGCAGCAGAGGAACCAAACACTAAATCTCTGTCCAAGGGAGAATTTATAAATTTTTAGTATCATCAGGAAGGTTCTGTGAATGCAGTCAAGCAAACCTCCTTAAAACTGTACCAGGGTCCATAGCCCTGGAAGAAGTATCAACAGAGGCATACACACACTGCAAACCATGAGTAGTGTCCTGTGCAATAGAATTCATCCATCCTCAATCCCTTTTTCCCATTTTTTTCACATGGGGTCAGGGTGTTATTTCCGCAATGATAATCATCTCAAGCCAAGGTTTACTTCTCTGGGTGGCTAGCCCTGCCTCGGTAATTCATTTGCACCATGCACTTGCACACACTGTGACCTACGGCCAATTTTATAGTGTCAAATCCACTTACTGCATGTCTTTGGAATGTGGGAGGAAACCCATGTGACCACATGGAGGACGTGCAGACTCAGCACAAAAATTAAGTTTTTTAAAGCAGATTTTTCTTCACAGGAAGAAACTATAGATAAAAAAATCCTCATAATTTCACAATATGTCAGAATCAACTAACATAGGAGCTTGACAGTTTAAAATTCTGAAATTCAAAGTTGCAGAAGTATACACTTTTTTCCCATACTTAGCAATAATTTTCCCATCCTTGTTAGAAGGAGTAGGATTGGAATTAATTAAGAGGTTAGCAGTGGAGGAGTGAAACAATGCTGTAGTTGCTGGGTCAGATTTGGGAGCACTCTATAAAATTTAAAAGACTGAGGAAGTTTATACATCCTATCTGCCATTTTAGGGAGAGCTGGCTAAGAAAAGTGCAGGCAGTAAGACACACATCTTCGAAAGCAGACAAGACAGGAAGAATAGGTGTAGATTCTGGAAAATCCGTCTGTAACATCTTGTAGTATTTTTTGTGGGACTAAGAAACCTCAGTGTTTTCCCACTAAAAACACTAGCAACTTCTAACAATAGTCTCAGAGAAAGAGAAACCTCCACAGTGAGAATCAGAAAAAGAGCTCTCCTCTGAGTCTGAATCAGAAATCTGAGGACAAAACCCTAAATACATCCCTGCATCTTCCTGCTCAGATTCATAATCTTGAATCTCTTCAGGAAAAGGAGGCATCCCTCTTTCATTTACCAGAAAATACTCTACAAGAAGGATCAATATCTTGAAATAAACCCTGAGCCAGTCCAAGTAAATTACTCCTATCCAAAGAAATTTGAGGAAGAGTAGATGCATCCTTGGTTTTCTACCTATTTTTGACAGGAAAATTTTGCTAACCATATTACTAATGGCAGTTGTTGCTTCCCCAGGGACGGGCCAACATATGGCACAACAGGGAAACATTCTTTGTTACTTCTCCCAGGACCGACAAGAGTGGTTCTCCCATGCCCACTAAGGAGACCCCAACAACCACAGAAGAAGTGGCTTACCTTCAGCCTATAGTGGCTGCAGGCACTACACCAGAGGGATCCAGGGTAAAAGATGAGTTGTCTGAGGTACAACAGATAGCCTCAGCAGAGTCACCCACAATGCAGCTCAGGCAAATTGTTAGTCTGCTGTGATGGCAAAGGCTGTTTGCTTAACCTTTTTTCTTTTTGTGGCTGAAAGAAGGACCGACCATGGAAGTGACAATCTGTTCCATGGTCAAGTCAAAAATGGCACTTCCATCCTGGGGAAAACAAGCAACAATGCCTGTAAAACTACTAGTCTGCAAAAGTTACTTTTTTGACAGAAAAAAACACAGTAAAAACATTTTCAAACACTATGGCAGCCCCACAACCTTAAAATAAACACAATTTCTCCACAGAAAATAATTTATTCATTGGAAAACACTACTTTTAAATGACAGAAACAATGAGCGATCTGTTTAAAAGTAACATTACAGTCTCAAGACAAACCATTAAAACACAACACTCTTACCTTTAAAATAACTTTCTTGAAAATGAAAGTAGTAAAACATCAGTAAAAACTAAAAAAATGGAAGTTTTTCCCTAAAGGGAATTTATCTGCCCCACTAAGGAAAGCAAAAGCTGCCAATCTTCAAAAGCCGCAGAGAAGTGCACTCTTTGGTGACAGTAAGGGCTTTGTGCTAAAACTTGTCTTTTAGTCAGCTCAGCTCAAGCTACTCAATGGTTTTGGCATATGGAAGGTGCCCTGAATCTTTGGAAGCTGGCTGTTATATCCTTGGCAGTATATAATCCATATAGCCAAGGCTACCGCAGCAGTGATCTATATGAAGAATCCATTTCTGTAGAGTACTCACAAGAAGTGGTGGTGCTGCGGTAGCATTGTCGCGTCACAGTTAGATGTTGCCCGTTCGATTCTCAGTTAGAGCATCTTCTGTGTGGCGACATGCATGAATGGGTGTTCCTTTGGTGAAGGTTGTGCGTTAGGCCCGGCGAGCCAGCACGTACAAATCTACTGCCAATCATTAGCGGACCAGAGTTCCGCTGTGGCGACCCCTAACCGGGAAAAGCCGAAAGACACAAACAAACTCACAAGAAACAGAGAGCAAAGAAGATCCTCTCAGTCCAGAAGGAAATGGCTTAAGTGAAGAACTGCTTGATATAATAAAGATGAATAGCCATATTAAGATAGATGAAAGAAATAGATTACAGAAAGTTATTAAGGCCCAGAATATTAGAAGATTGGTAAAACAGATAAACACAGTGATCAGGACTATAAAGAGAAATTCACTTGATATAATAGAAATCAATCAGATTTATTATTGTGCAGCTAAACTTACAATGGATAAAGTGTTACTAAAAAAAAACAGACTTACAAAAGAAAGGAAGGGAAAAAGTAAAATGCCACCATGGAAAAACAGAAGAAAGAAAACTGCAAAGCAGCTAAGAAGTATCACTGTTAGAAGAATATAGAAAAAGAAAGAGATTACCAAAAATGTGTGGCATCAAAACAGACCAGGATTTATCATACACTATTGCCAATACACTATAAATGCCAGCACAGGGAGAAAAAATAGAAGCTATCAAGAGAAATATAAAGGAAAAGTACAAAATAAGATTTTATAGAGAATTGAGAAACAAAGTAAAAGGCGCAGAGACAACACAAAAAAAAAATAAGCAATAGGCACATTTTGGAGAAATATTTATGAAGAACCCCTTGAACATAACAAAGATGCTGAAGGGATATAAGAATTAAAAGAAACAGTAAGAAGCTTTAATGTAGAGAATATCAAATGGGATCCCTGTGACTAGCACTTGCTCTAATACCTGCTGGAAAGCACTAGGAAGCCTTAAACTGATGCAAGCACTCAACTCTCCTTGTTAATCAGGAGAAATTAATCGTAGGCACTAAACAGCCTATAATTACAAAGTACCTTGCTAAGGTAAGGGAAAACAGGTCCTGTACTGTACAAAAAAAAGCACCAAACCAGGCGTGTCCAAGGGTCAGCTTTTGGTGATTTCTCCTGTCCACCTGGTGAATCTGGGCATACTGGGGCAATGCAGCAATTGCCTCAAATGCACAGACAACCCTCTCCTCCTACCACCCAACACTACAACCTGTGAGAGATGCACTTACATAGCCAAACTGGAAGCAAAGTTCTCTCCACCCAAGATTCTGCTAGACAGTCAAGAGGAGAAGGTTAACACCCGCACTACACCTCAAGCAACACATAGCCCTTCTAAACCCACACCACCAACACCCACACATAGCAACACTAAATCCACATATGCAGAGGCCCTTAACTGCAACCTGCCCAAGCAACAAGGACCTCCAAAGCTGAAATGCAAACAAACACCAGTCACAAACAAAGTGTCACATAGCTCACAACACCAGTCCAGCCCCTAAGGCAAGACAACGCACCCAACACTTTAGTCATAGGTGACTCTATAGTCAGGCACACTGATGTCCCACTCACCAGGCTGAACAAGGAGAAAATTACAGTCAGCTGCCTGTCAGGTGCCAGGATCCACCACATAATGCATGCACTCAAGTCGCTCCACAACAAGTACAAATATGACCCTGTCATTGTCCATGTTGGAGTGAATGGCTTGAGACGTACCTCCCTGGACTACATGAAAAGAGACATGGAAGAGCTCTCGGATCATGTGGCCTAGGCAGGTATGACCTAGCACTGAGTAGCATCCTGCTTTTGCCCAGAATGATATCACAATATAAGGACAAAATGATTGACTTCAACAATTGGCTAAGCTTCTGGTGTCATTCAAAGGGTATCCAGTATCTATCTGCCTGGGATGACATGATCGACAGACCACGATGCTTTGCCAGAGATGGTCTGCACCTGTCACCCCTGGGATTCAGGTTACTGGCTAAAGCTCTTGCCACCCCTATAGTGCCTTTTTTAGGCAAAGTTCAAAGGACAAAACAGGTACAAGCATGCAAAATCTGAAGGTAATGCTACTCAATGCTAGAAGTCTAAACCTCAAAATGCACTCTCTCAAGGCACTCCTAAAAATGGAGAACATCAATATCTGTGCAGTAACTGAAACCCGGATCAAGGCTCCAGAAAGCACCCCTGAAATACCTGGCTACAACTCTTACCACACTTTTTTTGCCACCAAACTAGGATTGAAACACTAAAGGTGGAGGAGTGTCCATATTCACCAAGGATATTCACACCACCAGACTAGTTGCCCAACACAATGCATCTGAAATTCTCCAGGTGCAACTAACAGTAGGGAAGACTGCAATCCAAATTCTAGCTTGTTACAGTTCCCCACCATGCCCCAGGATTCCCACTACACCTTTCTAAACATACTGGAAAATATTAAGATACAATCAAACACCCTAATACTGGGTGATTTCAACTACCCTGCCATTAACTGGGAAAACTACTCGTATACCAACACCTTTACCCAATGTTTTTTGGAATTTATAAATTCCAACGCCCTGGATCAACTAATCCATAGTCCCACCAGGGGCTCCAATATTCTAGACCTGATCACTGCCAACATGGAAAATCAATGCTCCACACCTATGGTCACCCCCTCGGTCAGAACAGACCATAAGCTAATCACCCTTAACATCCACCCCCCCCAGTAAGGAAACCTCCATAAAAAACTTCTCCAAAGCCAACTTCATGCTACTGAAGTCAGAAGTGACAAACTTCATGACACCCATGCAGACGGAACCTGAAAGTTTGACTGCTGAGTCCTACACTAGGGCACTGTACAAGCACATCCATTCATGCATGAATCGTGCCATCCCAAATAGAACCAAGATGCTCTCCTCCAAAAAAAGGAAGCCAATCTGGTGGTCCCCTGCCATAAACAAACTTTTAAACAAAAGGAAGAAACTGTTGCAGAAAAGAGGAAAATCCCAGGATGCAAAAAACTCCCTTACCAGCCTCAGTAAGAAGCTGAGATTGCTCATAAAATCCTCCAAAGCTAGTTACGAAAATAAAATTGCCAAAGATTCCAAAGACAACCACAAGGCATTCTATAACTATGTCAAGAATCTAAATGGCAGTGCTCAAATCTGCTCTGAGCTACAACAGAATGGCACTAAATATACTGATGCCAAGGATATTGCCAGTATCCTGGCAGATCGATTCAGTGCCAACTTCATCCCACTCTCACCCCCTAAATGGCCCATCTCAATACTGGAAGATTGCCAAATTCTGGTAATAATGGCCACACAGGTAAAAAACGCACTCTCCAAAGCGAAGAATACAGCATCCATGGGACCAGATGACATCCCGGGCTGTGTACTACATGAACTACAAAATGAACTGGCACCTCATCTAAGTGTCATGTTTAATCATACCCTCACCTCAGGCTTCATGCCCACTGAGTGGCGCAGAGCTACAGTTATCCCACTCCACAAGGGGGGATTCACCTTGGATCCCTGGAACTATCACCCCATCAGTCTGACGAGCCTGATTTCCAAGGCCATGGAACGTATTATCATGGAACTTATAAACAAAGACATTGGCAACCTTCAAACACTGGACCCCTCACAGTTTGGGTTTGTGAAGAGCCAATCTTGTCTCCTGAACCTGATTGACTTCTTTGAATCAGTCTCCAGAGCTGTGGATGAGGGTAAGGTGGTCCACACAGCCTATCTGGACCTCGCCAAGGACTTTGACACCACCCCCCACTCTGGAATCATAGATAAACTTACTAATCTGGACATTAATCCCTACATCACTCGATGGGTTGCCAACTGGCTTACTGACAGAACCCACACTGTAAAAGTATCTGACTCTAAATGCAGCTCCAGACAAGTGACAAGTGGAGTACCTCAGGGTACAGTCCTGGGTCCGCTCTTGTTTGGCATCTACTTCTCTAAAGTACAGGCCAACACTAAGGAACTCTGGCTAACAAAGTTTGCAGATGACTGCAAACTGGGAGCCATTATTGAATCCCCAAATGATGTGGATACTCTACAAAAGGGCCTTACAGAAACAGATGCTTGGTGTCAGAGCCATGGGCTCAAGCTCTGTGCCAAGAAATGTATAGTTATCCCCTTTGGGAAAAAAACATGTACCCGTGAATTACCACATAGGTGGCAGTACACTAAACACCAAAAGTGTGATAAGAGACTTAGGGACACAGGTGGACAGTGGTCTCACCTTTGATAACCACATCACCACAACAGTCAGGAAATCCTTCTATGTGGCACACCTCATCACTAAGGGCTTTTCATCCAGAAAAAAGGAGGTCATTGTCCCACTGTACTAATCCCTCATTAGAGCCATTATAGAATACAATGCCCCATTTGGTATGTACCTCTCAAGTCATCTGCAGCAACTGGAAAGGCCGCAGAAATACCTCACTAAAAGAATCACAGGCCTAAAGCAGATTCCCTATACTGATCACCTTAAAAAACTCCAGGTATACTCTGTCGCATATCGTCTACTCAGAGGCAATCTCTGCTTAACATACAAGGCCATGTCAAACCCAGAGCTGTTGGACATGGTACACTTAAAGAAATCCCAATCACACAAAGCCACACGCTCCAGGGATCTAAACCTTGTCATCACAATAAACAAAACATGCTGGAGGGATAGGTTCCTGATCCAGAGACTCCCCAGACTCTAGAATAGACTGCCCATACATGTCAAGCAGAGCAACTCTTTGGGCCTCTTCAAAAGGAACCTTGACGATTGGATGGGAGAAAGAAAATTCATCCCAGGGATCACATCAGTCACCCTGTTAGACAGGGGTCCAGGGAAGTAAATAGTGTGGGAAGAAATAGCCAGGGAATTGTTATGGCTAGGCTTGTAGAGGCCCTAGGGTCGATAGCCTAGTACCAACCTATGAACCTATGAACCTATGTAACACAACTAAGAAAAGCTCCTAAATGGAAAACCCCAAGCCCAGAAGCTGTACCTAACATCCATCTGAAGTATTAACATCTTTACACAAAGATTTAGCCCCAAGAAACAATTACTTATATGTACATCCCGAATGGACTCCAACCTGATTAATAACAGGAAAAATTATACTTATTTAAGCCATACTTAGGACGATAGACCAATGACTTGCCTTCTGACACCTCATGTACTGAAATTGATACAGACAGAGTTTGTAGTAATTTAGAAAAAAAAATCAGTTAATGCACTAGAGCAAAAAGATGACAAAATAAAGTTGCATGAAACAAAATATAATTTACTACTAAAGGAAGCCAAAATGAAGAGTTGCAAAAAGGAGGAGAATTTAAGTATGGCATGGTTAGATTATAAAAGAGCATTTGACAGAAACTCACATTCATAGATAAAGGAATGCTTACAGATGTATAGGGTACACCCTGTATGGCTCAATTACGTTACCATGACCATAAAACAGTGGAAACTGCTTTGCAGTTGAGCTAAGCAAAGGGCAAATTATTATCCCATGGATAAAATTTCAAAGGGGGATATTCCAGAGTGATTCTTTATCACTATTGCTGTTTTGTTTTGCATTAACCCATTAAGCTGTTTACTTAAAATATTAGGCTGTGGTTACAGTTTGGCTCCCAGAGATCAACATTATTTAAAGACTTCTCATTTAATTGTCATGGATTACTTAAAATTGTATTTCATCAGGCGAGGAGTTAAAAGCACAACTAGAAATGTTTAAAACTTTCTGAGATGATATAAGCATGACATTTGGTCCAGATAAATGTGCAAAAGCAGCATTTCAAAAGGGAAAGCTGCAGCACCAAGAGAATATCAACCTGGTGCAAGAATGGGATATAATGGAACTTGAGCAGGAGGGACTGTATAAATATTTGAGAATAGATGAAAGGTCAGCAATAAAACATGAACAAGTGAGAACAAAACTCAGTAAGGAATACTTCAGAAGACTAAAGCAAATATTGATAATTGCCTTTACACTCAAGAATAACGTTCAGGCTATAAATTACTTTGTTCTTCTGTTTTAACTTACACATTTTGAGGCGATTGACTGAATCAACTGGACAAGAAAACAAGAATAATATTTCATGCTTATTAAATGATATATAAAAGTCAGGGTTTACTATCAAAATTTTGGATGGCATTCAAGTGAACTGGGATGGTCAAAAGGCTATTTTCCAGTTCACGGAAGACTGAACTGAAAATGGTCGACTCCACAACAGCAAATGCTAGTGTGCATTCACTGTTGTGAGGTTAACATTCTGCTTGGAGATTGCATTACAGTGGAGATCAAGAAATGTACCCATTTCCTCACTGTAATGTGATTTCAGTGTGTATATATAATTAGTAGAGGGTGTGTGGGACGCAGCCCCCAACATGAGGGGGTGCAGGGAGGCTTGCCCCCTTGCAAAACTTTAGTTGGAAATTACTGTAAGGCAAGGTACGCTGGGTAATGTCGACTATGTTGAATATGGACATGGCGACATTACTGCTTTTGTTTTATTGCAAAAGCAATGTTTTTATTTTCAGTGTTATTTTCTGAGTAAGTCATTACTCGACCGAATGTGTTTCAGAATTTTAATCTTAAAGAAAAAATCAGTGTATACCTAAATTGCATATTTCTCACTCTGAAGGAGGTATGGGATTTCTCAAAATTGATTAGATCTATAAATCTGCAATGTAGGACTGCATACATATTTACTGACCTCATCAGATCCAAACACAGTGAAAGCTTTAAAACATAAGGACAACTCTAAGAAGATATCTTTGCTTAGTTTAGCCAAAGCATTTTGGTATCAAGTGAAAATGGAAACCAAACCAGAAGTAGACAAAAATTAGACAGTAACTGATTGTGCTAAAAAAATGAAAGAAAGACTATAAGAAAAAGGATCAGATGAAACTGAAGGAAAATCCATAAATATAGTGGCTAGTACAGTGAACTCCTGTAAACACCTCATTTTGACCAAGGTTTGATGCAGGAATGGTTAAGGAGATGTGAAACCAAAAGATGAAAGGCCAATAATGGCATCCTGGGATAGTGGAATATGTACACATTGGTTTATAAAGTCTGTTGAAGACATGGGAGAAATGAACAAATGTGGGTTCTGCAAAACTGAACTGGAAACAGTTGCTCATCTTATAGCTAGGTGTGATACACTCATGACAGGGGGCCTATATATTGAAAGGCACAGTAATGAGGCAAGACTGTTGCATTGGGGATTGTGCATAAAGTATAATAAAGAAATAGATGAGAAGCAATGGAAACATAAACCACAGAGTATTATAATGATGAATTTTATGTCACATGGCATCACACATTACCAACAGTTAAAAAATAGATTTGAGAAAAACAGATACAATAGTTCATGGAAAAAGAAATACAAAAGCAGCATTGATCATTGAAATTGCTACACTCAGTGATTACAGTGTCTTATGTACAGAGAAAAACAAAGTCATAACAACACCAGGATTTATAAACAGAAACAAGAGCAATAGATACCCAGGTAATTCCAATAGTAGTAGTAGAAGCAATAGGTCTAATAAAAAAGAATTTACAGTCATACTTGGATATGTTACCAATACATGTAACCCCTTATGAATTGTAAAAGGAGGCAATTATGGGCACAATGCAGGTCCTGAGAAGAACTCTCCTGTCTAAAATCAAAGACTGAAACAATACAAATGTCATGAACTGTAATCATACCCTGGTTTAGGAATGGGGTCGATTTCTGTTATGGTATTAGAAACCCAAAAGACTTGGAGAAATGAAAAATAGGCAGAAGGAGTATAATGTTAAACTCTCTAGATGAACTTTGTCACATTTTCTATTGAAGTTTATGTTTAGTCACTAGCATGGCTGATGATGCTTCAGAATGGATGGATTGTCCTCAATCTACACACCCTTCACTGAAGCTACAATGGGTAGTGCTATGCTGGGGGGGGGGGTCATGTGACATGGTGACTGTGCCTGGATGATGATCAGGGACATTAGGCACTGCATACACAAGAACTGAGGTTGTGTTCTCCTTTAGAAAATCACAGGTTCATAGGTGTATACTAGGCTAACGACCACTAAGGCCCTTATAAGCCAGATATGATTCACAAATTTGATTTATATAGGGGGCAATTTGCTGACTGCCTCTATCCATCAGGGGCATGGGATCCAGATCAGGGGTGAATTTCCAATTACCCTTCCATTGGTCCATGTTGTGCTTAAATAAGGATAGAAAGGAACTCTGCTTCACATAGATGGGGAGCCTGTTCCAGAGAATAGGAATTCTCTAAGAAACATAACTGTCTCTCCAACATCTTCTGTTTATGTTGCAAGCAAAGTATAGGTCTTTAGATCTAGTAGTTCTGATGATGTTTGTTTTGCAGATGCACAAAAGGTTCAACAGAACGGGATGCAGTGCATGCCAGACATAGACCGCCTCTCAGTAGTGTGTAGGAGACTGAGTACAGCAATAGGGCTTTGAGGTAATCCACATACAATATTGTGTTTCTGCCTGTATTCTTTTTATAAAGAATGTTTGCAGACATTTTAATTGCTGCATGTGTCTGGTCATGTACATACCAAATGGGGCATTATACTCAATGATGGATGTGATGAGAGCCATGTACAATAATATGATGACCTCTTTGGACCGAGATGCCATGCCCTTTCTTATAAGTTGAGCAACATAGATAGATTTTCTTACTACTTTGGAAACATATAGGTTGAAAGCTGGATTACTGTCTACATGAGTTCCCAGATCCCTGACTAGTGAATCAACTTTAAGGGTGTTTTGTTGATGATGTAGTTTCCCAGGGTGGCAGACTTTCTAAAAGATACTATAATGCATTTTTTATATTGAGTTTTAAGCCATGGCTTTATCACCAAACAGTTTTCTTTATTAGACCTTCCTGAAGGCTGCTCTTGTCTTGGGGGCATTCAATGACTGCTCCTAGTTTGCAATCATCTGCAAACTTGGTTAGCCAGAGACCTTTGACATTGGCTTTGACATCTGAGAAGTAGATGCTAAAGAGGAGTCAGCGTAGCGGAAAGCCCTGAGGGACTCTACTGGTGATAAGCCTCTTTGTGGAGGTGGATTCACTGATTATAACCTCCTGCATTCTATCAGTGAGCCAGCTAGCTACCTAGTGTGTTATAATGGGGTATATACCTAGTTCCATAAGTTTGTTGATAATGCCCAAATGGGCTATTGCATCAAATGCCTTAGCCAAATCTAGGTAGGCAGTATGCACTGTTTTTCCCTCGTCCATTACTCTAGTGATCTTTTCAAAGAAGTTCACCAGATTCATTAAGCATGACCTTCCTTTGACAAAGCCAAACTGGGATGGATCCAAAGTCTGGAGGCCTCCTATGTCCTTGTTGATAATTTCCACAATAATTCTTTCCATTGAAAGGAAACATAGTCCGCTACCTAGCTCAAAAGGAGGCAGTTATCCTAAGCAACTAATTGGGAGCAGCCTGGCTTAATCTGTTAATAATTATTAAGAAGTTCTTAAGAGTGCCACGGTGGTGCAGTAGATAGTGTTGCCACTTCACAGTAGGAAGATTTCTGGTTCAATTCTTGGCTGGGGTGCCTTCTGTGTGGAGTCTGCATGTCCTTCCTGAGTTCGTATGGGTTTTCAACAGGTGCTCCAGTTTGCTTCTACATTCCAAAGAGATGCAGTAGACTGACCATAGTTGTGAGTGTGCATATAAATGTGTGGTGTGGAAAAACAACCTTGGCATGGCTAGCCAGCTGGCAGTTTGAACCTTGGCTCAAGATGTTTGCCCCTGTTGTAGGGAGACCCTGCCCCATGTGCAAAATGGGAAGAAGAGGTTGTGGATAGATGGGTGGATGGAGGTGAGCAGTGAGCTGCATTCTAGATTCCTGTGCAGTGGACTAAAAGTATCTCAACTAATACGTGAGACGTGGGGAAACATAACTGCAGAAATCAGAATGAGCATTTGGGTATCAGGAAGGGTGCTGAGTGATTGCTTAATCCTGGACATGCTGGAGAAAGAATATTTTGGCCTAAAGAAAAAAGAGGAAAAAAACTTCTTCTACAATGTGCTTAGGTGCTACCCTCTCTAAGCTGGAAAGACTGTTGGATTGTTATGTCCTGCAACTTCTTAATTTTCTGTAAGAACTGTTTCATTCTTCTGAACTGCATTCTGATACAAACTGGAGCCTCAAAGAGAAGTTAGAAGGAAAATTAATGGTGATTGAGAACTGTCTGTCCAGTTTTTGATTTTCCACTCCCATGTCTAAGAGAAAAGAATTTCTTCTTTTCTGATGATTTTATAAAATAAACCGAATATTAATTATACTGAATGGTTCCAGAGAGGGTTTGACTATTTTCATTAAATAAAATCCAGCTACTTTTATATATGCGTATATCAAATTTTATTTTTATTGACCTCTGTATTGTTCACCCACATTGTTCAACATATACAGACAGTCAGCAGATATGCAAGATCAACAGTCCCCAGGGTAGGAAGATATGCCTTTTCCACAGGGATTGTGGAATCTCATAGTTTATTTATTTGTTTATTTTACATTAGTTTACTAGGATGGTCCAACCCAGGACAGAACCCATTTTCGTCTGAGGCCCAGGGAGAAAAGCTCCAGTCAAATTCTTAATATAAAAACATAGTAACAGAACAGAAGCTGACATGAATAACATATGTATATACAAAACATTTGGTTACAAACAAGAAGAAATTATTTTATGAAAAAAAAAATTATACCAAAAATAGTAGTTACTTATAGACAAAAAAATAAATGAGCAAGAGATGTACCTGACATGGCACGCATTGTTAGCAGTACTTAAGTGGAAGAAGCAGGTAAGAAGGAGGTTGTTTATAAAGGAGTAGTAGTAAGTGTAGTGGCTGTGAGTGACAGGTTTGTAGGAAGTATTGTTGGCTTAGGAGTAGTTAAATCAAACTGTGGGTACACTGCTACCTGTCCTTTGCTATTACATGAGCCAAGCCAGGATTCATCTAGGTGTATTTTCAGAAGTTTTTTGAATTGAGTGTGGTTATTTGTGGTTCTTATACTAAGAGGGAGAGTATTCCAGTTTTTTGCAGCATAGTTTGAGTATAGAGTCACCTACTGAGTTGGTTGATTTGGTAACCAAAAGCAAGGCCTTGTTAGATGAGGGAAGATTACGATTATTAGAGTAGGGTTGTAGGAAGCTGTGTAGGGATGCTGTGTTTTCAGGTTGATGCATTATTTTGTCAGCCATTATTAACTGATTATAGTTCAAGAGATGAGGAAGTTCCAGACAAGAGAGTTTTTCTAGATTATGACAGTGATGTGTTGTATGCATGAAATCTGTTTCAAATTTTGCAGTCTTATTGTCATATTTCTAATTTGTTTAATTCTGACTTTTTAAGGTTGTTGAATATAGGGGAGGCATAGAGAAGTGTGGACAGAAGGTAGGTTCTAGCTATAGTTATCCTAGAAGTGTTCTAGAAGTATCCTAGAGTTAGTATATATATATATATATATATATATATATATATATATATATATATATATATATATATATATATATAAATTAACAGGGGGATATGGGAGCTGGGGAAGGCTTGCTTCCCTGCAAAAAACTTTAATTTGTTTCGGATATTTTGATGATTAGCCTTGAAGCATGTATTGCAGTGTGTCGATGTTAAGCATGTCCAAATTTCCATGAATTCACTATTCATAGTTTATTTGTAGGTCTAGACATATATAGATATATAACCATTTTGATTCTGATTGCAATTAAATGCTGCTTTAAGGGAATCCCCGACTGCTTCTACCTCTTAATTAAATCATACATCTCTTCTAAGAAAGACGAAGAATTTAAAAGTTGTTCTGCTATAACTGATGTACTCGAACCACCAGGTACATTACCACCGCTGAATCCCTGCCAAATAATCATTGCTTATGCATCAACTTAGAGGGAAAAGTATATCACCATAACCTCTGATTTATGCAGCATAATTGTGTATCCGGCTTCAACCTCAAATCTACTTGCTAAGTCCCAAAGCGATAAAAGCGAATGTTCAGGGCTATCAACAAAACTGAACAAATCATCCGCAAATAAGTTTTCATTATAAACATAATGCCCACTGATGCATTTTATGTGTTTATTTTCCCTTATTGCTTTGAGTAAAGGAATTCTATTGCTAGAAGAAACAGAAGCAGAAGCAGTGAAGGAGGCCACCTTTGTCTAGCTCTCTTACTAACTCTAATCAGGACAGAAATATACTGATTAATTTCTTGATCACAGTCATTAGTTCATCATAAAGATTCCACGGTATGTCAATCCATGACCCAGGAAAGCCAAACGCACTCAAAACTATACATAAATAATCAATATGCATGGTATGAAAATCCTTCTTGGCACCTGTCTATAAAAGAAGTAGAGGGGGTTCCTCATTAAAATGCCACCTCAGTCAAAAGCAGTATGCATTTAAACCCATCCACTGCTTTTCTCCCTGCAATTAACCCACATTGGTTTCGCTAAGCTATCTTACAGTCTTTTACAGCTAGCGGTTTAGATGCTCATACATAGTTTGTAATCTGCTGTAAGCATGGTGATGGGACTATAGGGTCTCATCACATCTTTGAATTTATCACCTGACTTTACTAACAATGTTGTAGTTACTCATCTCCATAAGGACGGTGCTGTCATCTTCTACTATGTCTTTAGAGCACCAAAAAATCAGAGACTGTAAAGCTAACCATATGCCTTTAGACCTCACTTGTAAGGTCATTTGGCTCAATAGCCTTAATTTCTTTGTGAAACACAAGCTCTATACACATGTCCATCCCTTATTGGAGCTAATAATTAGTGTCTATCATCATCCAAAATATTGCAAAGAAATAGTCCATCCAAAAATACTAGATTTTCTCTAAGATATTTTCTAAAACTACAACTCTTACAGGTTCATTGTATGCATTTGTTTGTGTTTTTCTTAGCATGCCCACCATGTGATGCACTGTGATCATCAGCTTGTCTCCAGAACCCTCTCTGCATCTGTTGACCCGTAAGTTCAACATATACTTCAATTGGATCCACACTCAGTGGGCACAGCTCAAGGATGGTAACAGTATATGTAACTGGACAGCAGTTCTCTGGTATAGCTTCATCTTCAATGTTCTTTGGGGGATTTGACTCTGGTTCCTGTCAACTCTATTGACTGGAAAGCACACTTCCAAGACAAGGACTACAGTTTCAGCCTGCCTAAAGGCAGTGTCAAAGATCTGTTCTTGCCATACATTTCAACCTCTTAGCACAAGAAATCTGGACAAGTCTAAAATAATAAGGCCCCAAAAAATTGGAGAAGATTTTAAATACTGCTCTTACAACTTAAAAAGGATGTTTGATTGCATGCATTTTCTGAAGGATATGATTTCTAAAACTCAAATGTCTGTCATTATATACTGATTTTAGTCCTGAATTTTTCCAGAAAACCTCATATTTTATAAGGAACAGATTAAAATTTTGAGGCCAAAATCTGGACATTCTGTGAAAATATGAACAACTGAAAGTTATGACCTTTGCAAATAGTGCTGGTTATCTATGAGAGTGTGATGAAGAAGCAGACCGTCCATCTGTTTGAAAAAAACGGAAAACTAACATTGGCCACTCATCCCAATCCCACCCACGTGGCTTGTTCACTACTAAGTTACTACTAATTCCCAGATTACTTGAGTTGTAGTCAGGGGTCTTCCTTTTGCATGTCAGACCCAGAATGTTTAATAGGTGTACTTTGCCCTGGAAGACAGGATGGTTATGTATGAATGTGCCCATCTCCAGGAGAAAGCTTTGAAAGCAGAGTGAGTTTGCTGTGGCCAGGTGGGGAGGGGGTGCTGCTGAAGGAGTACTGTTAATTGGAGGATGTAAAGTTTATAGATGGTATGAATCATAAGAGGGTATGAACAAGTAAAAAGCAGAAGCTGAAGAAGAGGATCTTATAACTCAAAGAGCAGATGAACTAAGTGGCATTAACAGAAATATGCAACCAATTATTCTTCAAACTGTGTTAGATGGTGATACTCAAAATGGAGGTCAAGAGGTTATTGAAATAGCAGACTTTATTAAGGCAAGTTTGAACCTTAGAACAAATGGAGGACAATGCAGCAAATGTGATATTAACTGATTATATATTTTGTGAAATAGACAGCTTTGACAATTCCTAACAGGCACCGCAAGAAGGAGGGTTGGAGATGAACAGGTGACCCTGATCTGGGTGTTAACTTTAACATAAAGATAACTCAGATGAATAGAAAACAACATATAACAATCAAGCCATATTCTAAGGTATACATGTTAATTGTTTCTATAGTGCCTTAGGGTACTGTGGATGTAGTACAGGATGGAGTGCTTCTGTAATGGGGGAGGGGTGCTGCAATGTCATATAGTATGGTTTCAAGTTTAGAATGCCAACTGGAAAGAAGATTTGAAGAGGTAAATATGCCTGTGTCTGAGAGGTCAGTACTCAGCTTTAGGCAACTGTTCTTAGGTAACAAGAAAGATGTATAAAGGGCCTAAACACTGGAATCTAAAAAATCATGAAGATACTCAATGAGTGATAAGCTGCTAATGAAAAATGAAGCTGGGAGGATACTGAGTATCAGTTTCATATGTTCAGTTGTCAAGCAGATGATCTACTGCCATTCAAAATTCCTGACTGCTGGTAACCCTATGCTAATATTTTTTTTACTTCTAATGTATGTTTAAAATTTATTTATGATTCTCATTTCATGATTGTTAGGAGAACCTTACTTCACAACCTTGAGATATGTTGTGCAATACATCTGTCACTTTGTATATTACTGATATATATTTTTAGAATTAGGTTTCACAGTCTGGTATTAGCTCCCCTAATAGTATGTTCCAGGCATTGACTTTCAAGCAGAATTGGATGAGGCATTGCCTTGTAGACCAGGTAGAGAATACCTCTAAGTAACATAAAAAAAGAGAATTTAATAGTTATTGAAGACTTTAGAATAGTCCACGTTTTCCAAACCTATGAGTTATTTCTTGTAAGGTGTCATTGTATCATTTCAAGTTCTCTGAGGTGACTTGTTTGAAGGTTATAACATGTAGTATTGTGGTCAATAATGAATGGGTCAGTGCAGGCATAAAGTGGTACGATGATTTCCCGGAATTAAGTAGACAGTCCCTTTAGAATGAAATGAGCTGCAGAATATGTTTTGCTGATCTTGGTAGAGACACAGTGGTCAGGGTTTACATTTTTGTCTATCACTGTCCCTAGATCTTTAGAAATGGTCATGTGTATGTTAAATAAAAGAGGAGCGGTGAAGAAAAAGAGTTTGACTGTTTTACGAATGTTTGGTAGGGTGGCTCTTAAAAGTACAGGTAGGTGGAAGTCATACACCTGTGAGTTCTTGGTGAGATGTGAACATTCACTAATTTACCCTTTACTGAGAAAACAACAGATGGAGTTAGTGAGAGTAAGGAAGGGAGGCCTTTTAAATTAGTTCTTCATCCAGGGTGCAAACTGTGCTGTAAAATGCTGTGTTTTGATAAATATGCAAGAAGTCATGTTTATAGCAAAGATTTAGGAGTGTTTGTTGATGAAAGCATAATGAAGATAGGGCAGTAGTTAGAAATGGAGGTAAAACAGTTGATTTAAGGAGATAAATCAATTTGCCCACTACAAATAATTTCAGTAAATTTGTCCAAAGAATAATTTCTTAAATCTTCTTTGTCATATCCTATGTTTTCAGATACACAACTGACTAGGGTTGACACTCCACAGACTCCAAATAAATATTACCAAAACAGAATTCATATCATCTCAGTGTAGGTTTACATCTACTTGACTGGGTTCTTCAATAACTAAATGATTTAGAAAAGATTTGGTAACAGGAGTTTTTAGTAGGTTATTCTTAGTTAACCTTACAACAGTTGTTTTATATCCTGCCAAATTTCAGCTAACCTTCCTCTTTAGGTCAGAGAAGGTGGCGAAGTTACAAAGAGAGCTGAAATGAGGTAGTATAAGCATTCAGAATTTATTTTTGGATAATGGTTTTCAATGTCTCATCAACCAGTGTGGTTATTTTTTGGGAGATTTGAATTCAGGGACTAAGGCAATGTATGAAAGTAAAATATAGATGCAAGCAAGGCTAGACACATTTGTGTTTATGCAAAACATGAGAAATGTACAGGAAACAACTGAGAAGAAACATAATATATGAAGCTTCTACAAGAACAGAGAGGCCAGAACAATGGTTCCATCAAAAGAAAGCTAAGATGTACTGAGTGCTGTTTTTTTAACTTGCTAGATGGACACCTTCTACCAGCATTGACTATAGCTGTAAAGGATGGATTGCTGCTCTTAAAGGAAGTAGGTTTTGCTTACTTTTTTGTAAAATCATCTAAGTATTACTTATTTCTACTAGTCAGGCAATGGCAAAGAATGTGTTTGATTTTTGTTTTTGGTCTTTGGATGCTAATATTTCTCAATAAGTATTTTCAGACCTTTGATAGCATCCAAAGAGGTGACCTTCATAGATGTCTTTCCCACATATAAATTTAATTTTCCTGCAGAACAGTGGCAGTGTTTTCAGTAGATGATGTAAGGCAGCAATGACTACAGTCTTGACTGTATAGCTTTTCCTAGTCCATTGAAGGTGGAAAAGTGTTCATGTCTGTCTGAGAGGGATCTAAAGATATTGATATCAGAAAGGAGTTAATATGCTTAGTGTTAAGGCATGTAAAGACAGCACATTGACAAATAAAAGAATGGGGCAGCATTGTGAAAGGTCTTTTCAAAGAAACAATCTCAAAGCAAACCTGCATAATGTCACATGTAATAAAATTTCTACAGGTTTTCTACATTAGATGTTCAGAAACAAAACCCACAGAAATCTCATAATGTACAAAAATCATGAAGATGTAACTTTCAGACAGATATTTGTACTGGTGTATAATTTGAGTTTTCTTCTGTGTATACTTCTTTATTTGTAGCTATTTATTATTTTTGTAAAATGATTATAGATTTTTAAGTGCTATGAAACAGGACATTGAGAAAGGAACATGTGGGCTGCCAAGCCCAAAGAATGCAGTCCTCACACTTTGCTGATTGATGGTGACTGCCTGAGAATTTCACCATTATTCACTTAAAATTGCAAAGTTTCACTGACCTAAATGTAGCACATTTCTGCCATAGATATTTAATGCAATGTCCGAATATTCAAAATAAATGAAGCTGATGATTAATACAATGGTGCGGCAAAGAGAAGATAGATGTAGCATGTCAGCAGAAATAGAGAAGCTACAGAAATTTGGCAGGATTACTGAAGTTCATTTCACTTTCATATAAAAAAGTTATTATCTATACTGTGCCATTCAGAGCAATAATGTCATGCTGTTGTATGAAGTATGCACTTTAGTGCAAAATGTAAATGCATTTATTTTCCGACACATGATGGCTTGATACATTACGTTATGTGTTACTTGATAATCTGTATTATATTCATTTTTTGACCTGTATTCTCATGTTTGTTTCTGCTGATAGTATGCATTTTTTTGCTGTACCATAGTCTTGGCCATGCTGAAATTGTATTGTCAGTGTTTAGTGTGACCTTGACTAGATACTTCTAAAATTCAAGTTGTGTTTTTTTCACATCAGATCTGTAGGTTATCATAGTGGATATAGTTTTATTTCTTGGTATCTACCTTTGAGTTGCTGGTACTGTAGCCAGCAGTGTTCCTATCACAGTATGAACTGCATATATGCAGTAAAACATTGGCCCAGTGGTATTTCAATTAGGGAAGTTACTCCTCAGTGGAGAACAAAATCCCCCTGAAAATGCCCAGACAGCATATCTTGCTTCTCTTGGGAGGCACGGACAATGGAAACAAGACAGCTGATGGAAGGCCATAGCCTACTGTGTGAAAGAATTTAGGGGTTAAGGCTGCACAGTGCATGCCTTCTGTTCTTGTGTCTTAGACATTTGGATATACACACAGTAATTTATTTTATTTATTTAACATTTGTTTCTGGGGAAGTCTGACTGGGTCACAGCCCATTTTCAACAGAGGCCCCAGGAAAAAGGCTCCAGATGCATGTCTTTGGAATGTGGGAGGAAACCAGAGCACCGAGAGGAAGTCCACACAAATGCAGGGAGGACATGCAGACTGTGCAGAGAAGGCACCCCAGCCAAGGATCAAAACAGAGAACATCTTACTGTGAGGCAACAACACTAACTGCTGCACCGCTGTGCTGCCCAGTGATGCAACAGAGACACCAAGGCTGCCAGGCATAGTGTGGAATAGGGAACCACTACCTAGCCCCTCAAAGGCAAAGTACTTTTCTTGGAATCACTGGGCAGTTATGACCTAATGGACAGTTTCATAGGAGGTTGTATAGAGTTGATAATACCACCCACAAAAATAGGTAAGCAGTTGCAAGAGTTTTGATTTATCTAAGTATTTTTAGGAAATTGTTGGAAAAATAGTGTATGTCATTGGGTTCCAATACTTACGGCTATACTATTCAGGCACAGATAATGATGCTATAGCAGTTATTCTGCGAGTATTTATGCTGCATATTGCTGCCTATAATATGTATGTGTAGATAGATGAAAAAGTAACATTACAATGTCTTTGCTGGGCCTTTATGAGTGTCATATGTGATATCAAAGTTGAGAGTTATGTTTATGTTGTTAAGGAAACCTTACCAATCCCTGTTTGTGACAGTCTGTGGTATATTGTACAATATATGACTTAACTGTGTACAATATATATTTCTTATAGTGGTGACCACATCAAATGCTGATCCATCCTCAACATCTACTCCCAGTCTTGTTGACCAGATGTCTCATTCCCTCAAATATACTGCTGCCTCTGCTTCACACAGAAAATGATAGTGCAGGCAACAAGGGATGCTGTGTATACCTAGGGCACAATAATTATAGTGTGTACAATGAGGGATGGAGTGCATACCTAGGGCAAAATAATGATAGTGTGTACAACGAGTGATGGAGTGCATACCTAGGGCACAATAACGATAGTACAGACAATGAGGGATGGAGTGCATACCTATAGGGCACAATAATGATAGTGCGGACATCAAAGGATGGAGTGCATATCTAGGGCACAATAATGACAGTGCAGACAGTGAGGGATGGAGTGCATACCGAGGTCACAATAATGATAGTGCAGACAATGAGGGATGGAGTACATACCTAGGGCGCAATAATGATAGTGCAGACATCAAAGGATGGAGTGCATATCTAGGGCACAATAACGATAGTACAGACAATGAGGGATGGAGTGCATACCTATAGGGCACAATAATGATAGTGCGGACATCAAAGGATGGAGTGCATATCTAGGGCACAATAATGACAGTGCAGACAGTGAGGGATGGAGTGCATACCGAGGTCACAATAATGATAGTGCAGACAATGAGGGATGGAGTGCATACCTAGGGCACAATAACGATAGTACAGACAATGAGGGATGGAGTGCATACCTATAGGGCACAATAATGATAGTGCGGACATCAAAGGATGGAGTGCATATCTAGGGCACAATAATGACAGTGCAGACAGTGAGGGATGGAGTGCATACCGAGGTCACAATAATGATAGTGCAGACAATGAGGGATGGAGTGCATACCTAGGGCACAATAATGATAGTGCAGACATCAAAGGATGGAGTGCATATCTAGGGCACAATAATGACAGTGCAGACAGTGAGGGATGGAGTGCATACCGAGGTCACAATAATGATAGTGCAGACAATGAGGGATGGAGTGCATATTGAGGGCACAATAATGATAGTGCAGACAATGAAGGATGGAGTGCATACGTAGGGTGCAATAATGATAATGCGGACAACGAGGGATGGAGTGCATACCGAGGGCACAATAATGATAGTACAGACAATGAGGGATGGAGTGCATACCTAGGGCACAATCATGATAGTGCAGACAGTGAGGGATGGAGTGCATATTGAGGGCACAATAATGATAGTGCAGACAATGAAGTATGGAGTGCATATGTAGGGTGCAATAATGATAATGCGGACAACGAGGGATGGAGTGCATACCGAGGGCACAATAATGATAGTGCAGACAATGAGGGATGGAGTGCATACCTAGGGCACAATAATGATAGTGCAGATAACAAGAGATGGAGTGCATACCAAGGGCACAATCATGATAGTGCAGACAGTGAGGGATGGAGTGCATACTTAGGGCACAATGACAAACATGCAGGATTCGGACTGGCAGACACATATGCTATCGCCATTGTCACACATTTATCCTCCTTGCTGAGATTGTCTGAGGGTTTGGGTGTGCAGTATGATAAAGCAAGACTATGTATACATCCAGTGACCCCAGTAGGAATGAGCATGTGGCTGTATTGTCTGAAGCTGTTGCATTAGTGTGATATGCCCCATCAATAATGACTGATCAGAATGTAGTTGCCAGAGAAGAAACATCAGATAGTAACACACATTGATGGTCAGATATTTTTTGGGGTATGAGAACTGCCTTTGCATATATACTTGCTAGTTCACACTCCAGTGAACACCTGACCATGATTGTCACTGGCTCTCAAGCAGATATTACTGAGGGTAACCATTTGAAATATTACGACTTGCTAAAATGAGTCACAAAACATTGAGGCAGATTTACAAATACTAAGCCCAAGATGGCCATTTTCCAGAATATTCCCTTTTCTGCAAGGTATGGGGAATCTTACAGATGGTATATATATAAATTCAGGAGGTATTTGAAGGAGAAGAGTGATGTTCAATATTCACCCTTCTCCTGGATTTTCCATCTTTTTTTTTCTGTCAGCACTTGACATGAATGCCAACATTTCAGCAGGGAGCCATTACTGTGCCTTACATGATGTGCCATGTCTGATCTAGGAGTCGTGGCTGCGGCAGCCTACTCCATAGTCTGCTTTTGTTCTTAGATGTGCAGCAGTCTAATAGTGATTACATGCACACCACAGTGTTGCCAGTCTCGGATATGAAGCTGAATCAAACATTTTAACCCCGCACACACAAACATACACAGTGTAAGTGAAGACTTGTTTACTACTGATGGACACTTGAAAATTTGACTACTGGACTTTCTGTCAGTCACAGCCATGCAAGGGATAGTCCAATTTGTAGGAAATCCCCAGGTATATAGTGTGGCACAGTATATAATGTGGCTGACCATGCTACCAGATGTAGGCGACTTGCCTGTGTCTTGTGGTACATGTATTTTTGCTGCAGGGTATGCTTTCTGGGTCTATGTTAAATCATTGAACGCTTAAAAAAGTGAACGATGATTTATCAAACCCATGTAAGTGAAAGCTTACAATCACGAATGCTTAGAACAGTGATTTTTTTTTCCAAGGCTGTTCCACAAAACAAAAAAAATCATTTAAAACATTACATAAAGTGGGGGGCTTTGCCCCCACACATCCAGATGTGGGGGCTGTGCTCCCCACCCCCTACTGAAATATAACAACTCAGAGATCACACTATAGTGACGAAAATGGCAAAGTAATGGAAGCAGCCAAGCAATTTCTTTCCCAGGGAAAGAATTTGCTTATATGCCGTTTCACTATTTTGCCTTTTCATGCTTTCAAGTTCGATCAAGACGCAATCGAAAGAATGCGTCTTCGATCATTTAATAGGAACCCGTGTTTTCTAAACCTGTCCCATGTGAATCATGGCATCTATGCAAAGGATATCAGTTGTGCTATCTGTAACAACAGTGATATACTGAAGTATATAATTATTTCCGATGCAACAGGTATTCAGAACATACAAACATTAGTGTGGCCTTTGTAGAGAATTTCGGGAATGTCATGGCAACAGTCCCTTTATGGAAAGCATATTTTTATGTTTTTGCGTGCATGTGTAGCATACCATAAGACACTATTTTCTACAAGACATTGCCATATTGCTAGCAGCTACATGTACTATACACACCCTTCTAGAGAGTACTGATGTTGTATTGCACAGCAGGAGGGTGCCATATTGCTAGCAGCTACAAGTACTGTACACACCCTTCTACAGAGTACTGATGTATTGCACAGGAGGAGGCTGCCATATTGCTAGCAGCTACAGGTACTGTGCACCTCCTTCTACAGAGTACTGATGTTATATTGCATGACAGGAGGGCTGGATTTGTATAACTCAGCTGAGATGTTGTCACTTATGATATACAACATATAACCCTCTGTGGTACACATCAAAATAATACCTAAACAATGGACTCCACAAATTACATATGCATACTGAGACAACTGAGATAATGATTGTTTTTGCTAACTAATAAACCACTGAGCAGCAGTCCATTTAGGTTCAGTATTGAAATGTTATGGCAATTAGAATAGAGGACATCTTTTTTATTAGAACAAGTCCTAAACCTGCAATCCATTTTCCAGGTTTAGTAGGAAAAAAGCCATGGGAGTATGAGAGGAAAGGAGGAAAGAAAGAGTGAGATCACACTCATTTAGCTATGATACTGAGTTCCTCCGGAAACCAAATCATCAGGTGTGGCGTCCAGAAAGGAATGTTTAGTTTTACTTTGCATGTGATGAGATGAGCACATCTAACGTGTCATTATGATATATGCTGGAGCTGGAGATACAAGTCAGTTCAGAGTTCATGTACATTCACTAGCGTGACAAGATGAGAGATGTAAAAGTTTAAGTGAGATGCTGAAGGAAATGATGCATGCAACAGGGTCTTTTTCTGTCCTGAAGAGAGTACAGAAAATGCATGAAATATGTCATGTCACCTCATGTTGGAACACTTGTAGCTGTACTTTTGAAAAAGTGTACAGTGGGTAAGGGGTATGTTCACATAGAGAGGTACACGTGATAAACAGTGAGAAGGTAGCAGGTAAAGGGGTGAGCAAGAGCAGAGGGGCAGGCCAGCTTGCAAGGCAAGAATTGGCTTTGTTCATCAGTAGAGCAGGAAGAAGTTTGGAATGATAGAGACAGAGAAATAAATTATGAAGGAACACGCTATATGACAAGTTCTATAAGGGAGGGTTACAAGATGGGAGAGTGGGAATTATGAGAGGCCTGTTGTCTATAGAGAAACCATAAAGTAGAAACTGAGGGAGGTACTGGGAATAGAAGGTGAAAGAATGGAAGTTTAGCGTGAGAAGACAGAGAAAAGGTGAGCATGCCATTTGAGAAATGAGAGAATGACTAGAAGAGAATTGTTAGTTACTGAAACAGAAAAAGAAAATAATTCAGAAAAGGAAAGGAGACCTCAGCTTTTGAATGGGATGAAAGTAATAATGGAAGATGGCATGACACAAAAAAATAAAATCATGTAGAGCACAGTCTGTAATAGTATGATCTGTCATTAGCACAATGAAGTATATAGAAAAAGATATATTCAGGAAAATTACATCAGATAGGGGCCATTATTAAATTATTAATTAGAAGGGAAGGTGTAGCAGATGGTTCTATAAAAATAACTCATAGGCAAGCCAAAGCAATGTTTAGCAAAACTACATGACTTAGTGCAGCTTCCTAGGCAGAGTCCATGATTACTGAGGCATTAAAGTATGCTCATGGTACATTCAAGGATTTTGCCAGAGTTTTCAAAAATGTGGAGTTTATCAAGGCAGTTGCTTGAATTATGAGTAGCTAGGGTCATGATAATCAAAGCAAGACATTATAATTTGCTGAATGTGCTGTACACACGTAAGTCAAAAATAATTCTAAGTCCGGAAAAATTGTAATGATTTTGTAGTTAAAACTGCAGTACATTAGTAGCTAAGAGATTTTGTTGGAACACCCTGGCAATTGTTTAGTTAAAGCAGTTGAAAAAACAATGCAGGTGGATGACAGCACTAAAGACAGTTTTAAGTTATTGTTTCTTGAATTTGGGTGACAGTTTGAACGGATGTAAATATTTGGTCATATAGGAAGAAAATCTTGCCGAAGAAATCTTGTGCAAATTAGTCCACACTGAGTTGTTATACAGAACCTTACCTCGGCAGCAATGCTGTAAACAATAATGCACTGCCTTTCCTTCTGGAATCCATCTCGAGTTAAGATGCACTGTTTCCAGGACAGATAATGTGCTAAGAGCAGATTTAGCATCAGAATTATAGAAGATATGCAAAGAGTTGTTTTTATAGGGCACTCAAATACTTTTACGATTCCAAGATGAAAACATAAATATGGTTCAATAAAAGCAAAACTGCAATAAACTTGGTTAAGCTGAGTTGCAATTAAAACATACAATATCTGTGTAAGGGAAACACCTGTATAAATAAAACTGAATGTCATGAGGCCTCTTTGATCAAACAACAAAAGAACAAGCTTAAACCTATAGCAGTATTGACTCTGCTTTAAACCCTGCTTGGCCTAACCCACATCCCTTATATCTATAATTATTTATTTTTATTTATTTCATTTTACATTTGTTGACTGGGATAGTCTGACTGGATGCATTTCCATTTTCAACAGAGGCCTGGGGAGAAAAGCTCCAATGTAAACAGAAACAATAAAATCATGTTACAAATATAATATTGACAAAGATTACATAAGCAAACAAGAAAAAACAAGTTCCACAGGTTAGAGTTAATCCCTGGTGAAAGTCAGGTGTAAATTAAACAGTAAGCTGATTAATAGATTTTACACAGCGTTGTCGCCTCACAGTTAGACGTTGCCCGTTCGATTCTCAGTTAGAGCGTCTTCTGTGTAGCGACATGCGTGAATGTGCGTTCCTTCATTGAAGGTTGTGCATTAGGCCCGGCAAGCCAGTACATAAAAATCTACTGCCAATCATTAGCAGACCGGAGTTCCGCTGTGGCGACCCCTAGCCGGGAAAAGCCAAAAGACACAAACAAACACATTCTAAATGAGAGTTAGCCAGGCTTGATACAATGGCATAGCCAGTTTAGTGCCAGATGCTGTTTGAGTCTAGTTTTAAATTGACCAAGGGAGGAGAGTGAAGTAATATCAGCTGGAAGTGAGTTCCAAGATCTGCCTACAGAGTTTGCAAAGAGAGAGTCACCAGCTGTGTTGTTAATTCTGCTTGTCTGAATTACTATTCTGTTAAAGGATCGGAGCAGTCATGGATTGTAATAGGGGGTGATAAGATTTTTAAGTGCAGGAGTATTATCTGGATTATAAAGGATTTTATAAGCCATGATCAGTTGGTTATACTGGATTAGATTGGGTAGTTCAAGCCACCCAAGCTGGTTAAGATTGATGCAATCTTCTTCTCTTTTGGCTGTTCCCACTAGGGGTCATCAGAGCAGATCATCTGTTTCCATTTCTTCCTGTCCTCTGCATATTGCTCTGTCACACCAACCACCTGCATGTCCTCTCTCACCACATCCATAAACCTTATCTTAGGCGTTCCTCTTTTCCTCTTACCTGGCAGCTCCATCCTTAGCATCTTTTTCCCAATATACCCAGCATCCCTCCTCAGCACATGTCCAAACCAACATAATCTTGTCTGTCTGGCTTTGTCTCTAAACCGTCCAACCTGGGCTGATCCTCTAATATACTTATTCCTAATCCTGTCCACCCTCGTCACACCCAGAGCAAATCTTAACATCTTTAACTCTGCCACGTCCAGGTCTAACTCCTGACTTTTTGTCAATGCCACCATCTCCAAGCCATACAACATAGCTGGTCTCACTACACTCTTGTAGACCTTCCCTTTCCCTCTTACAGGTACCCGTCTGTCACAAATCACTCCTGACACTCTTCTCCACCCACTCCACTCTGCCTGTACTCTCTTCTTCACCTCTCTTCCACACTCACCATTACTCTGAACTGTTGATCCCAAGTACATAAACTCATCCACCTTCGCCAACTCTATTCCCTGCATCCTCACCTTTCCTCTATCCTCCCTCTCATTCACACACACATATTCTGTCTTAGTCCTGCTGACCTTCATTCCTGTCCTCTCTAGAGCATATCTCCACCTCTCCAGGGTCTCCTCAACCTGGTCCCTACTCCCACTACAGATCACAATGTCATCTGCAAACATCATAGTCCATGGGGCCTCCTGTCTGATCTCATCTGTCAACCTGTCCATCACCACTGCAAATAAGAAAGAGCTCAGAGCTGATCCTTGATGTAATCCAATCTTCCACCTTAAACGCATCTGCCACTCCCACTGCAGACTTCACCATTGTCACACTACCCTCATACATATCCTGTACCACTCTTACATACTTCTCTGCCACACCTGACTTCCTCATACAATACCACAACTCCTCTATAGGCACCCTATCATATGCTTTCTCCAAGTCCACAAAGACACAATGCAACTCCTTCTGACCTTCTCTATATTTCTCCATCAACACTCTCAGAGTAAACATCACATCTGTAGTGCTCCTTCCTGGCATGAAACCATACTGCTGATCACTAATCATCACCTCCCTTCTTAACCTAGCTTCTACCACTCTTTCCCATAACTTCAAGCTATGATTGATCAGTTTTATCCCTCCACAGTTACTACAGCTCTGCACATCACCCTTATTTTTAAAAATAGGTACCAAAACACCTTTTCTCCACTCCTCAGTCATCCTCTGACTTTCCAAGATTTCATTAAACAATCTGGTTAAAAACTCCACTGCCATTTTTCCTAAGCACCTCCATCCTTCCACTGGTATGTCATCTGGACCAACAGCATTTCCATTCTTCATAGCTGTCCGTACTTCCTTCTTGCTAATCTGTTTCACTTTCTGATTCACTATCCCCACATCATCCAACCTTCTCTCCCTCTCATTCTCTTCATTCATCAGCCCCTCAAAGTACTCTTTTCATCTGATCAACACACTGTCCTATCTTGTGAGTACATTTCTCTCACTATTCTTTATCACCCTTACCTGCTGCACATCTTTCCCAGCTTGGTCCCTCTGTCTAGCCAGCAGGTCCTTTTCTCCCTCTTTAGTGTCCAACCTTTCATACAACCCTTCATATGCCTCATCCTTAGCCTTTGCCACCTCTCTCTTTGCCATGCTCCTCATCTCCTTATACTCCTGTCTACTTTTTTCATCTCTCTAACAATCCCACTTTTTCTTCGCCAGCCTCTTCCTCTGTATATTTTCCTGCAAACCTGGCAATGTGGTTATAGCAGGTTTAGAGTTTGTTAAGGGCATTCTTGCTTAGATTAGAGAGTAGAGGGGATGCATACAGAAGTGTTGAAAGAAGGTGAGAGTGAGCTATGGCAATTTTGGCTGGAGAAGGTAGGAAGGCTTTTATTCTGTAAGGTGACCCTAGTTTTTTATTGATGGTTTTGATCGATTGGTTTACATGTAGGTCAAATTTTAGATTGTTATCTATAATGACACCTAATAGTTTTGTAGAGGGGTCAGGGAGATTATTGTGCCATCATTTGCATTTATGGTAAAGGTAAAAGCAGTAGACCTTTGTGTTGGTGAGAATAACAGCATTTTAGTTTTTTTGGGGATTTAGTATCAAACAATGTTCAGAGAGCCAGTTTTCAATAGTGTTAAAGGTGGACTGGGTAGCAGACCATAAATCTGCTGGAGATGTGGCTGAGCAGATCAGGGTACAGTCATCAGCGTATTGGATACAGATGACTTTTGGGATGACAGTATACAGGTCATTAATGAAGATGGAAAACAGTAGGGGCCCTAGTATGGAGCCTTGTGGTACTCCAAGGGGGTTAGGTAGTAGGCTAGAGAGTTTGTTCTGCCAAAGAACAGCCTGCTGTCTTCCCTTCAGGTAGGATTTAAACCATTGAAGGGCTTTAGTATCTATACAGAATGTTTGCAGGGTGTGTATTAGAAGTTGGTGGTCAACCATGTCGATTGCCTTGGAAAGGTCCAAGAAGAGGGCGGAGGATATGTGACTGTTGTTGCGATTATGGTTTATGGTGTTGGTAAAAACAAGTAAGAAGGTTTCCTAGGGCTTACTAGAGCTGTAAGGTGAGTATTTTAGCTCTTAAATTACACCAGTTTTCAGCACTTAATTTTGTTAGCTATAGATTTGCTATTTTTAATATAATTTTTAGTGAATAGGTTTACTGTTTTGTAATACAATTTGTAGTAAATGTACGATAGTCAATGAAAATCTAGTTTTTTTTAAGGTTAGGAGTACAATAGTTGGAGGAGACGGGGTACATTACACTTTAGTTAGAGTTGGGAGTTCGTCATTTTGTAATGGGGACAAACTTATAGGTACTTTAGACCCCAGTCAGCAGCTTACAGTTTAAAATGGTGAACAGTAATAAGTTGCCATCTTTGTACTTTGTAGTGGGCTGAATTCAGAGTACTGTATTCAGCAAGGTAGCATCCTTCTTGGGCAGAGAGCACTGTTTTTGAGAGTTTAGAGAGTAGAGCAGGTTAATTAAATAGGTCAGAGGCAATTCAGCATTATAATTACAGACCAAGGAAGAATAATAATCAAGTTATAATTGATTTGAAACAGAATTAATATATAAATAATAGAATGCAAAATTGTAATTAATACAAATAACATAAAGCTAACAATAAACGCAGTCCTAAAACTATCTAGTCTCTGACTTCCTGTGAAAACCACCAAAGTAAAACAAGGGTTCTGTTCCGGTCTCAAACAATATAAGATAGACCTGGATTTTTATGTAATATCCAACTGTTGTATTGAGGAACTTGTTTTGTAGTTTAAATACTTTAGTGATTGTTTAATGTGATTATTTTATTCTCTGTAAACTAGAGTAAGATTTTCTTGCGTATTTTGGCTACCTGGTGGACCAGTTGCTTGTGTTTTGTTACAAACTAAAACGTTTAATAAAAAAATAAATAAATAACAAAATGTTACAATAATGACAAAAGCAATATAGCTTTCACCCCCACCTGAAAAGTGCATTGGGATAGTAACCATAGAAAACTGAATCAGACTGGAAATATAGCTAAGGCAGTAAATGTATACATTACTGGAGTACAAAAATAAAAAAAAAAAAAGAATTTCAGATGACAGTGAAGCTAAGTGATGGTAAAATTAAAAGCTGAATATTGATCTGATTTTCACAACCTTAACATGCCTACACAGGTAGATGAATTCTAGATCGTCAGGTTTATGCAGGTAGTGCCAGGAGGGTAAAAAAGCTACAATATGTTTCAAAATGGGCGTGGTAAAAGTCAGGCTGTTTAAAGTGTCAGTTTCTTAATTTATTATTTATTATTTTATTTATTTATTTACATTTGTTTACCGAGAATGTCTGACTTGGCCAGGAACCTGTTTTCAGCTGAGGCCCAGGGAGCAAAGCTCCATTGCACTTAAGCAGTTTACAGTGAAAGTATTAGCTAATATGATATAATATTTATGAAGTTTCATTTAGAAAGGTTAAAACAGATATTTACAGAAATGGAAGACAGAGACAGTACAGCATGTCTATAGGAGGGGAGATGAAGAAATATAAAAGGGTAGTCAATATGCAATAAGATATGTATAACAATCTATGGTATACAAAGAAAAAGGGACAGTATTTGTGCCATGGCAGACAATAGTAATGATTCGAAGAGACTAATCACATCATCAGATAATTTGGTAATATTTTGGGAGTAATGTCAACTATTTCATAAAGGAAGAGAAAGACAGAAGAATGCAGTTTTTGGCATTCTAGTGTTTAGTAGTATGCTAAAGGAAAGTGAAAGAGGCCTAAAACGAAATTTGAAGGCAGTGAAGGGAAAGTAGTGAAAGGTCATCCTGGAATATTACAGGAGTATAGCCAGTTGTTGGAAATACCGTAAACATTAGTAGTTAATTGAAGCTTAGGGTATTGGATAGGTAATTTTACAATAATGATAACAATATTTTTATTTTTATTTGTGAATTATTATTGTATATATTTTTTGTTTTCAAGTATGACATTATTTTTTTCCTTTACATATATTTTTTAATGTCCAATTAATCTTTAAGTGTTATGTATTTGAATTAGTTAATTGTGGATTAATTGACTGTTCAGTGGGGTGTGGTTTGTAGTATAAATGTTGAGCATTTGTGAGATGAATTTGTCTGATGAAGTTTGGCTACTGTGCTTTACGAAAGCGCTTACTTTGTGATTTCTACCTGGGCCCTTTTGCAGTAAATTATTGTGTTTTTAAATTGCAGCTGTTTGTTTTTTTTTTTTCTTTTTTACCAGTTGTTGAAAAGGTGAACCCTTAGAAGTGTTTTGAATCTGGAGCTGTTGGAGGTGGTTTGTATGTGCTGAGGCACTGAATTCCATTTTTTGGATATCTGATTGAAGAAGAGAAAATCCCCAAAGCTACAGTTGGACAATGAATTTTACTAGTAATTTGCCAGAGGACCTCAGGGTTCGGGATTTAGTGTATGATTGAACTAAATTTATGAGTGCAGGGCAGTTGGGTTGATAAAAGATGGAGTGGGCAGTAGTTACTGGTTCAGGGATAGTAGACTGGGTAATTCTATTAATTTTAATTCATGTAGGGCAGAGCAGTAGTGTGATCTGTGAGGATGGTTTATAGCAAATTTAGCTGTTTTATTGTAGCAGGCCTTTAATTTGTATATGTCAGTTTTTCTGAGACTTGTGAGAATGGGGGCAGCGTATAGAATGGAGGAGAGTGAATGTGTCATGGCTGTGGAGTGGCGGGTGGAGTGTGTAAGGTATGGTTTGGATCTATAGAGTGTGCCAAGTTTTATGAGGCCCTTTTAAATGGAGAGTGCTATGTGTTTGCCAAATTTAAGACAGTTGTTGATCGTGACACCCAAGAGTTTGGTGTGTGCTCAACAGGTTCAGTTTTGGTTTTATTGGTGGAGTGGATGGTAAAAGGGCAAAGGTGGCTATGTGGTTTGGCATTAGAAAAGATCATCAGTTTAGTTTTGTTTGGATTGAGTTCGAGTTGGTATTTAGAGACAGAGTTTTCTATGTCTATGAAGGATCTTTCTTGGAGCTGTGGAAGGGACAGGGCTGAGCAAATGAGGGTGGAGTTGTCAGCATATTTTTCAATGGTGGCTAGGTGAGTGGTGAAGCAGAGTTTGTTGGTGAAAACGGTGAAAAGCAGTGGACCTAATACTGACCCTTGTGGCACACCGACTGACACTGGTATTAGGGTTGAGAGTTCATTTTGCCACTCGACTGCTTGTTGGTTGCCTGTTAAATAACTGTGAAACTAGGATAAAGCTGACTGAGAGAGATTTAAGGAGCCTAGTTCATTGAGTAATTTTTAGTGTGATATTGTATCGAAGGCCTTAGACATTTCAGGGAAAATGGAAGATACTCACTTGCCATTGTTTCTGAGCTCATTGAGAGTATTGGTGAAACTTATAAAAGCAGTTGTAGCACTGTGTTTGGGTATAAAACCATGCTGGGAATTAGAGAGCAGGTTGTTTTTCACTAAATAGTCAAGGAGTTGTGTGTGTGTGTGCATTTTTCAAAGATTTTGGATAGTGGTGGGAGTCTAGCAATTGGTCTTTAGTTTGAGAAGTCTGTTGAGGAGCCACCTTTGTGTAGAAGTATGATATGAGAAATTTTACAGAGCTTGGGGATGTTTTTTTTTCAATGATAAATAGGTTAATGAGGAGAGAGACAGGATAAGAAATTACATCTGCTGCTAGTCTGAGGAATTCATTAAGCAGTAGGTCAGTATGTACAGATGTAGGCTTTAATTTGAGGAGAAGTTTTTTAATTGTACTGGTTTGTATCAGTGTGATGAAGAAAGAATTTGGGTTAGGTACTGATTCAGATGGTATTATTAGTGGGGTATGGCTGCGATGTTTTTTTCGAGGGCTAGAACTGAGTTGATGAAGTGTTGGATAAATTGTGATGCTATGCTATCAGAGGTATTTAAAGTGGTAGAAGATGGTATAATGGATTGAACAGGAATGAAGAGCTGTTTATAGAGTGGTTAATAGACTGGTGCCTTGCTAAACAGTAAAACACAGAATTAAGCTTTAAGAATCAAACTGATTGATTCACTCTAACAGCATGCGCTTCTGATTGATTCTCTATAACAGCATGCACTTCTGACTGATTCTGTCTAACAGCATGCGCTTCTGACTGATTCTCTCTAACAGCATGCACGTCTGATTGATTCCCTCTGACAGCATGCACGTCTGATTGATTCTCTCTAAAAGCATGCACATCTGATTGATGCTGTCTAATATCATGTACTTCTGATTGATGTTCTCTAAGAGCATACACGTCTGATTGATTCTGTGTAACATCACACACTTCTGATTGATTCTCTGTAACACAATGCACTTCTGATTGATTCTCACTAACACCATGCACTTCTGATTGATTCTAACAGTACGCACATCTGATTAATTCTCTGTAACATCATGCACTTCTGAATGATTCTCTGTAGCATGCATATCTGATTGATGCTCTCTAACAGAATGCACTTCTGATTGATTCTCTGTAACATCACACACTTCTGATTGATTCTCTGTAACAGCATGCACTTATGACTGATTCTAACAGCATGCACAGCATTCACTATGGATTGATTCTCTCTAACAGCATGCATGTCTGATTGATTCTCTGTAACATCACACACTTCTGATTGATTCTCTGTAACAACATATACTTCTAACTGATTCTAACAGCATGCACAGCATTCACTATGAATTGATTCTAACAGCTGTCTAACAACATAAGTTCATAGATTATAGGTTCATAGATTAGTACTAAGCTAACTGCCCTTGTGAGCCATTTTAAGCCTAGCCAATTATCCCTTGTGAGACTCAAACTCTGCACCTTGCATTTGTAAGGCAAACACCTTAACCATTAGGCCACCCTCTCAACCCCATGCACTTCTGATTGATTTTCACTAACAGCATGCACGTCTGACTGATGCTCTCAAACAGCACGCACTTCTGATTATTTCTAACAGCATGCACATCTCATTGATGCTCTCTAACAGCATGCACGTCTGATTGATTCTCCCTAACAGCATACATTTCTTATTGATTCTCTCTAACACCATGTACCTCTGACTGACTCTAACAGCATGCACTTCTGATTCATTCTCACTAACAGCATGCACATCTGATTGATTCTGTCTGACAGCAAGCATGTCTACTTAATGCTTTCTAACAGCATGCACTTCTGATTGATTCTCTGTAACA
Source organism: Protopterus annectens (assembly GCF_019279795.1). Taxonomy (NCBI): domain Eukaryota; kingdom Metazoa; phylum Chordata; order Ceratodontiformes; family Protopteridae; genus Protopterus; species Protopterus annectens. The sequence continues at coordinate 1,895,781,740 of NC_056725.1, forward strand.
GCATACACGTCTGATTGATTCTCTCTAACAGCACGCACATCTGATTGATGCTGTCTAAAAGCATACACTTCTGATAAATTCTCTCTAACAGCATGTACTTCTGACTGATTCTCTGTAACAGCACGCACTTCTGATTAATGCTCTCTAAGCATGGACTTCTGATTGATTTTCTCTGACAACATGCACAACTGATTGAGTCTCTCTGACAGCATGCAGATCTGATTGATCCTCTCTAGCAGCATGTACTTCTGACTGATTCTAACAGCATGCACTATGGATTGATTCTGACTAACAGCATGCCGTCTGACTGATGATCTCTAAGAGCATGAATGATTCTCTCTAAAGCATGCACATCTGATTGATGCTCTCTAACAGCATGCACTTTTGATCGATTCTCCCTAACTGCATGTAGTTCTGAGTGATTCTCTCTAATAGCACGCATGTCTGATTCTTTGTAACATCATGCATTTCTGATTGATTCTCTGTAACAGCATGCATGTCTGATTGTTTCTAACAGCATACACTTCTGATCGATTCTCTCTGACTGCAGGTACTTCTGATTGATTCTCTCTAACAGCATGCATGTCTGATTCTCTGTAACATCACGCACTTCTGATCGATTCTGTGACAGTATGCACTTCTGGCTGATTTTCAGTAACAGCATGCACATCTGATTGATTCTCCCTAACAGCATACACTTCTGATTGATTCTAACACCATGTACTTCTGACTGACTCTAACAGCATGCACTTCTGATTGATTCTTACTAACAGCATCCATGTCTGATTAAGTCTCTGTAACATCACACACTTCTCAGCGATGCTCTGTAACAACATGCACTTCTGATTGATTTTAACTAACAGCATGCACATCTGATTGTTTCTCTCTAACAGCATAAACGTCTGATTGATTCTTTCTAACAGAATGCACCTCTGATTGATTCTAACAGCATGCACATCTGATTGATTCTCTGTAACATCACGCACTTCTGATTGATTCTCTGTAACTGCATGCATATGTGATTGATGCTCTCTAACAGCATGCACTTCTGGCTGTTTCTCTCTAACAGCATGCATGTCTTATTGATTCTAACAGCATGCACATCTGATTGTTTCTCTCTAACAGCATGCAGGTCTGATTTATTCTCTTTAACAGCATGCACATCTGATTGATTCTCTCTAACAGCATGCACGTCTGATTGATTCTCTGCAACATCACACAGTTCTGATTGATTCTCTGTAACAGCATGTACTTCCGACTGATTCTAACAGCATGCACAGCATTCACTATGGATTGATTCTGACTAACAGCATGCACGTCTGACTTATGATCTATAAGAGCATGCATGTCTGATTGATTCTCTTTAAAGCATGCACATCTGATTGATGCTTTCTAACAGCATGCACATCTGATTGTTTCTCTCTAACATTATAAACGTCTGATTGATTCTTTCTAACAGAATGCACCAATGATTTACTCTCTGTAACTGCATGCATATGTGACTGATGCTCTCTAACAGCATGCACTTCTGATTGTTTGTCTCTAACAGCATGCATGTCTTATTGATTCTAACAGCATGCACATCTGATTGTTTCTCTCTAACAGCATGCACATCTGATTGATTCTCTCTAACAGCATGCACATCAGATTGATTCTCTGTAACATTGCACAGTTCTGATTGATTCTCTGTAACAGCATGTACTTCCGACTGATTCTAACAGCATGCACAGCATTCACTACGGATTGATTCTCACTAACAGCATGCACATCTGACTGATGATCTCTATGCATGTCTGATTGATTCTCTCTAAAGCATGCACATCTGATTGATACCCTCTAACAGCTTGCACTTCTTGTTCATGCTCTCTAACAGCATACACTTCTGATTAATTCTCTTTAACTGCATGTAGTTCTGATTGTTTCTCTCTAACAGCATACACTTCTGATCGATTCTCTCTGACTGCAGGTACCTCTGATTGATTCTCTCTAACAGCATGCGTGTCTGATTCTCTGTAACATCATGCACTTCTGATCGATTCTCTGTGACAGTATGTACTTCTGACTGATTTTCACTAACAGCATGCACGTCCGATTGATGCTCTCAAACAGCATGCACTTCTGATTGATTCTAACAGCATGCACATCTCATTGATGCTCCCTAACAGCATGCACGTCCGATTGATTCTGTCTGACAGCAGGCATGTCTGCTTAATGCTCTCTAACAGCATGCAATTCTGAGTGAGTCTCTGTAACAGCATACACATCTGATTGATGCTGTCTAAAAGCATACACGACTGATCGATTCTCTCTAACTGCAGGTACTTCTGATTGATTCTCTCTAACAGCATGCATGTCTGATTGTTTCTCTGTAAGATCAGGCACTTCTGAGCGATGCTGTGTAACAGCATGCACTTCTGATTGATTTTAACTAACAGCATGCACATCTGATTGATGCTCTCAAACATCATGCACTTCTGATTGTTTTTCTCTAACAGCTGCAGGTCTGATTGATTCTCTCTAACAGCATGCACATCTGATTGATTCTTTCTAACAGAATGCACCTCTGATTGATTCTGTCTAACAGCACGCACATCTGATTGATTCTCTGTAACACCATGTACTTCTGATTGATTTTCTGTGACTGCATGCATATGTGATTGATGCTCTCTAACAGCATGCATGTCTGATTTATTCTCTTTAACAGCATGCACATCTGATTGATTCTCTCTAACAGCATGCATGTCTGATTGATTCTCTGTAACATCGCACAGTTCTGGTTGATTCTCTGTAACAGCATGTACTTCCGACTGATTCTAACAGCATGCACAGCATTCACTATGGATTGATTCTCACTAACAGCATGCTCGTCTGACTGATGATCTATAAGAGCATGTATGTCTGATTGATTCTCTCTAAAGCATACACGTCTGATTGATGCCCTCTAACAGCTTGCACTTCTGGTTCATGCTCTCTAACAGCATACACTTCTGATTGATTCTCTGTAACAGCATACACTTCTGATTGATTCTCTCTAACTGCATGTAGTTCTGATTGATTTGCTCTAACAGCATGCATGTCTGATTGATTCTCTGTAACATCACACATTTCTGATTGATTCTCTATAACAGCATGCACGTCTGACTGTTTCTCTCTAACAGCATACACTTCTGATCGATTCTCTCTAACTGCATGTACTTCTGATTGATTCTCTCTAACTGCATGTAGTTCTGATTGATTCCCTGTAACAGCATGCACTTCTGATTGACTTTCACTAATAGCATGCACATCTGATTAATGCTGTCTAACAACATGCACTTCTGATTGATTTTCACTAACAGCATGCATGTCTGACTGTTGCTCTCAAACAGCACACAGCTCTGATTGATTCTAACAGTATGCACATCTCATTGATTTTCTCTAACAGCATGCACATCTGATTGATTCTCCCTAACAGCATACACTTCTGATTGATTATCTGTAACACCATGTAATTTTGACTGACTCTAATTGCTTGCACTTCTGATTGATTCTCACTAACAACATGCATGTCTAATTGATTCTGTCTGACAGCAGGCATGTCTGCTTAATGCTGTCTAACAGCAGGCACTTCTGATTGAGTCTCTGTAACAGCAAACATGTCTGATTGATTCTCTCTAACAGCATGAACATCTGATTGATGCTGTCTAAAAGCATACACTTCTGATTGATTCTCTCTAACAGCATGTACTTCTGATTGATTCTCTCTAACAGCATGCATGTCTGATTGATTCTCTGTAACAGAATGCACTTCTGATTGATTCTCCCTAACAGCATGCACGTCTGATTGATGTTGTCTAACAGCATGCACTTCTAATCGATTCTAACAGCATGTATGTCATTGATGCTGTCTAAGAGCATACACTTCTGATTTTCTGATTGATGCTAACAGTACTCTCTTCTGATTGATGCTCTCGAACAGCATGCACATCTGATTGATTCTCTGTAACATCATTCACGTCTGATTGATGCTCTCTGACAGCATACACGTCTGATTGATTTTCTCTAACAGCATGCATGTCTGATTGATACTCTCTAAAAGCATGCACTTCTAATCAATTTTAACAGCATGCACATCTCTTTTATGCTCTCTAACAGCATGCACATATGATTGCTGCTCTCTAACAGCATGCACTTGTGATTGATTCTCTGTAACAGCATGCACGTGTGATTGATTCTCTCTAACGGCATGCACTTCTGATTGATTCTCTGTAACAGCATGCTCTTCTGATTGATTCTCTCTAACAGCATGCACTTCTGTTTGATTCTAACTGCATGCAATTCTGAATTATGCTTTCTAACAGCATGCACATCTGATTGATTCTCTGTAACAGCATTCACATCTGATTGATGCTCTCTAACAGCATGCATGTTGGATTGATTCTCTCTAACAGCATGCATGTCTGATTGATGCTGTCTAACAGCATGCGCTTCTAATTGATTCTAACAGCATGCAGGTCTCATTGATGCTCTCTAACTGCATGCACTTCTAATTCATGCTCTCTAACAGCATGCACTTTTGATTGATGCTAACAGCATGCACATCTGATTGATGATTTCTAACAGCATGCACATCTGATTGATGCTCTCTAACAGCATGCACATCTGATTGAGTCTCTGTAACAGCATTCACGTCTGATTTATGCTCTCTAACAGCATGCACGTCTGACTGATTCTGTCTAACAGAATGCACATCTGATTGATGCCCTCTAATAGCTTGCACTTCTGGTTGATGCTCTCTAACAGCATGCACTTCTGATTGATTTTCTATAACAGCATGCACATCTGATTGATGCTGTCTAACAGCATAAACTTCTGATCGATTCTCTCTAACTGCATGTAGTTCTGATTAATTCTCTCTAACAGCAGTCATGTCTGATTGATTCTCTGTAACATCACGCATTTCTAATTTATTCTCTGTAACAGCATGCACGTCTGATTGTTTCTCTCTAACAGCATACACTTCTGATTTATACTCTCTAACAACATGCACTTCTGACTGAGTCTCTGTAACGGCATGCATGTCTGATTGATTTGTCTAACAGCATGCACTTCTGATTGATGCTAACAGCATGGTCTTCTGATTGATTCTGTCTGACAGCATGCACTTCTGATTGATGCTCTCTAACAGCATACGTGTCTGATTGATGCACTCTAACAGCATGCATATCTGATTCTCTCTAACAGCATGCACTTCTAACTGATTCTGTCTAACAGCATGCACATCTGATCGATGCTCTCTAACACCATGCACATCTGATTGATGCTCTCTAACAGCATGCACGTCTGATTGATTCCCTCTAACAGCATGCACTTCTGATTGATTTTCACTAACAGCATGCATGTCTGATTGATTCTCTGTAACAGCATGAACTTTTGATTCTCACTAACAGCATGCATGTCTAATTGATGCCGTCTAAGCACATGCACTTCTGATTGATGCTCTCTGACAGCATGCCCTTCTGATTGCTTCTCTGTAACAGCATGCATGTCTGATTGATTCTCTCTAATAGCATGCACGTCTGATTGATGCTATCTAACAGCTTGCTCTTCTGATTGATTCTCTGTAACAGCATGCACTTCTAATTGCTGCTCTCTAACAGCATGCACATCTGATTGATGCTCTCTAACAGCATGCATTTCTGGTTGATTTGGTGTAACAGAATGCACTTCTGATTGATTCTCTGTAATAACATACACTTCTTATTGATTCTAACAGCATGCACGTCTAACTGTTGCTCTATAACAGCATGCACTTCTGATTGATTCTCTCATGCAGCAAACACTTGTGATTGATTCTCACTAGCAGCATGCACTTTTGATTGACTCTCTCTAACAGCATGTACATCTGATTGAGTCTCTGTAACATCACACACTTCTGCTTGGTTCTCTGTAACAGCATGCACTTCTGATTAACTCTCACTAACAGCATGCATATCTGATTGATTTTTTGTAACAGCATGCACTTCTGATTGAGTTTCACTAACAGCATGCATGTCTGATTGATGTTCTCTTAACAGCACACACTTCTGATTGATGCTCTCTAACAGCATGCACTTCTGATTGATTCTCTGTAACAGCATGCATGTCTGATTGATGATCTCTAACAGCATGGATTTCCGCTTTCTAACAGCATGCTGATCTGATTGATTCTGTATAACTGTATTAACTTCTGATTGATTCTAACATCACACACATCCTTTTGTTTCTCTCAAACAGAACTTACACCTTATTGATGTTCTCTAACAGAATGCACTTCTGATTGATTCTCTGTAACAGCATGCACTTCTGATTGATGCTCTCTAACAGCATGTACTTCTGATTGATTCTAACAGCATGCACATCTGTTTGATGCTCTTTAACAGCACACACTTTTGCTTGATTCTCTGTAAAGGCATGCACTTCTTCTTGACTCTCTAACAGCACATATTTCTGATTGAGTCTCTCTAGCAGCATGCACATCTTATTGATGCTCTCTAACAGCATGCACATCTGATTGATGCTCTCTAACAGCATGCACTTCTGATTGATTCTCTGTAACAGCATGCACTTCTGCTTGATTTTCTCTAACTCTGTGGACTTCTGATTGATTCTCTCTAACAGTATGCATGTTTGATTGATGCTCTCTAGCAACATGCACTTCTCATTGATACTCTCTATCAACATGCATGTATGACTGATTCCCTTAACCTCCCTCACTTATGATTGATTCTCTGTAACAGCATGCATTTCTGATTGATTCTAACAGCATGCAATTCTGATTGATTCTTTCTTGCAGCATACACTTCTTATTGATTTTCTCTAGCAGCATTCATTTTCAATTGATTCTCTGTAACAGCACGTCTGATTGATTCTCTGTAACATCGCACACTTCTGTTTGATTCTCTGTAAGAGCATGCACTTCTGATTAATTCTCACTGACAGCATGCACATCTGATTGACTCTCAGTAACAGCATGTACTTCTGATTGATTCTCACTAACAGCATGCATGCCTGATAGATGCTGTCTAACAGCATGCATTTCTGATTGATCTAACAGATGTACATATGACTGATGCTTTCTAACAGCATGCACTTCTAATTGATTCTCTCAAACAGCACATACTTCTGATTGATTCTCTTTAACAGCATGCACTTCTGATTGATTCTCACTAACAGCAGGTACAGCTGATTGATTATATGTAACAGCATGCACTTCTGATTGATTCTCACTAACAGCATGGATGTCTGATCGATTCCCTCTAACAGTACGCTTGTCTGATTGATGCTCTCTACCAGCATGCACATTTGATTGGTGCTCTCTAATAGCACGCACTTGGATTGATTCTCTGTAACAGCATGCACTTCTCTTTGATTATCTCTAACAGCTTGCATGTCTGATTGATTTTCTCTAACAGCATGCACATCTGATTGATGCTGTCCACCAGCATGCACTTCTGATTGATTCTCTCTAACAGCATGTACATCTGATTGATTCTCTCTAACAGCATGCATGTCTGATTGATGATGTCTCATAGCATGCACTTCTGAATGATTCTCTCTAACAGTGTGCACTTCTGATCAATGCTGTCTAACAGCATGCAAGTCTGATTGATGCTCTCTAACAGCATGCATGCCTTATTGATTCTCACTAACAGCATTCACGTTTGATTGATTCTCTGTAACAGCATGCACTTTTGGTTGAATCTCTCTAAATTCTCTGTAACAGCATGGACTTCTGATCGATTCTGTCTAACAGCATGCACATCTGATTGATGGTCTCTTGTGGCATTCCTTTCTGATTGATTCTCTCTAACAGCATGCACATCTGATGGATGCTCTCTAACAGAATGCACGTCTGATTGATGCTCTCTAACACCACACACTTCTAATTGATTCTCACTGACTGCATGCATGTCCGATTGATTCTCTGTAACAGCATGCACGTCTGATTTATGCTCTCTAACAGCATGCACGTCTGATTGATGCTCTCTAACAGCATGCACGTCTGACTGATTCTCTCTAATAGCATGCACAACTGATTGATTTTCTCTAAAAGCACTCATGTCTGATTGATGCTCTCTAACTGCGTGCTCTTCTGATTGATTCCCTGTAACAGCATGCACTTCTGATTGATTCTCTCTAACTGTATGCACTTCTGATTGATTCTCTCTAACAGCATGAACATCTGTTTGATGCTCTCAAACAGCATGCACTTTTGATTGAGTCTCTGTAACAGCATGCACTTCTGCATTATACCCTCTAACAGCACATACTTCTGATTGATTTTCTCTAGCAGTATGCATGGCTGATTAATGCTCTCTAACAGCATGCACATCTGATTGATGCTCTCTAACAGCATGCACTTTTGATTGACTTTCTGTAACATTGTGCACTTCTGCTTGATTTTCTCTAATAGCGAGGACTTCTGATTGATTCTAACAGTATGCATGTCTGACTGATTTTCTCTAGCAGCATGCATGTCTGATTGATGCTGTCTAACAGCATGCACTTCTGATTGGTTATCTCTAACAGCATGTATGTCTGATTGATTCTCTCCAACAGCATGCATATCTGATTGATGCTCTCTAGCAGCATGCACTTCTGATTGATACTCTCTATCAGCATGCATGTCTGATTGATTCTCTATAACATCACGCACTTCTTATTGATTCTCTGTAGCAAACACATTTCTGATTGATTCTAACAGCATGCACATCTGTTTGATGCTCTCTAACAGCATGCACTTTTGATTGATTCCCTGTAACAGCATGCATTTCTTGTTGACTCTCTAACAGCACATATTTCACATTGAGTCTCTCTAGCAGCATGCACGTCTTATTGATGCTCTCTAACAGCATGCGCATCTGATTGATGCTCTCTAGCAGCATTAACTTCTGATTGATTCTGTATAACAGCATGCACTTCTGATTGATTCTCTCTACCAGGAGAAACTTCTGATTGATGCTCTTCAACAATATGCACGCCTGATTGATGCTCTCTAACAGAATGCACGTCTGATTGATGCTCTCTAACAGCACACACTTCTGATTGATTCTCACTGAGAGCATGCACTTCTGATTGAGTCTCTCTAACAGCATGCACATCTGATTGATGGTCTCTAGTGGCATGCCCTTCTGATTGATTCTCTCTAACAGCATGCACTTCTGATCGGTTCCCTGTACAGCATGCACTTTTGGTTGATGCTCTCTAACAGCATGCACTTCTGATTTGTTCTCTCTAACAGCATGCTCGTCTGATTGATGCTCTCTAACAGCATGCACTTCTGATTGATTCTCTCTAACAGCATGCACATCTGACTGATTCTCTTTAACAGCATTCATATCTGATTGATGATGTCTAATTGCATGCACGTCTGAATGATTCTCTCTAACAGTATGCACTTCTGATTGATGCTGTCTAACAGCATGCATGCCTTTTTGATTCTCACTAACAGCATTCATTTCTGATTGATTCTCTGTAACAGCATGCACTTCTGATTGAATCTCTTTAAGTGGAGGAACTTCTGAATAATGCTCTTTAACAGCATGCACGTTTGATTGATGCTATCAAACAGAATGCACTTTTGATTGATTCTCTGTAACAGCATGGACTTCTGATCAATTCTCTCTAACAGTGTGCACATCTGATTGATGGTCTCTAGCGGCATTCCCTTCTGATTGATTCTCTCTAACAGCATGCACATCTGATGGATGCTCTCTAACAGAATGCACGTCTGATTGATGCTCTCTAACAGCACACACTTCTAATTGATTTTCACTGACTGCATGCACGTCTGATTGATTCTCTGTTACAGCATGCACGTCTGATTGATGCTCTCTAACAGCATGCACTTCTTCATTATTCTCTCTAACAGCACATACTGCTGATTGATTTTCTCTAGCAGTATGCATGTCTGATTGATGCTCTCTAACAGCATGCATATCTGATTGATGCTCTCTAAAATCATGCACTTTTGATTGACTCTCTGTAACAGCATGCACTTCTGCGTGATTTTCTCTAATAGCGCGGACTTCTGATTGATTCTCTCTAACAGTATGCATGGCTGATTAATTCTCTCTAGCAGCATGCATGTCTGATTTATGCTCTCTAACAGCATGCACTTCTGAATGGTTCTCTCTAACAGCATGTATGTCTGATTGATTCTCTCTAACAGCATGCCCATCTGATTGATGCTCTCTAGCAGCATGCACTTCTGATTGATACTCTCTATCAGCATGCACATCTGATTGATTCTCTGTAACATCACGCACTTCTTATCGATTCTCTGTAGCAACACACATTTCTGATTGATTCTAACAGCATGCACTTCTGAATGGTTCTCTCTAACAGCATGTATGTCTGACTGATTCTCTCTAACAGCATGCCCATCTGATTGATGATCTCTAACAGCATGCACTTCTGATTGATTCTAACAGCATGCACATCTGTTTGATGCTCTCTAAAAGCATGCACTTTTGATTGATTCCCTGTAACAGGATGCACTACTTCTTGACTCTCTAACAGCACATATTTCTGATTGAGTCTCTCTAGGAGCATGCACGTCTTATTGATGCTCTCTAACAGCATGCACATCTGATTGATGCTGTCTTACAGCATGCACTTCTGATTGATTCTCTGTAACAGCATGCACTTCTGCTTGATTTTCTCTAACAGCGTGGACTTCTGATTGATTCTCTCTAACAGTATGCATGTCTGATTGATGTCTCTAGCAACATGCACTTCTGATTGATACTCTCTATTAACATGCACGTCTGACTGATTCCCTTAACATCCCTTACTTCGGATTGATTCTCTGTAACAGCACGCATTTCTGATTGATTCTAACAGCACGCACTTCTGATTGATTTTTTTTCTTGCAGCATACACTTCTTATTGACTCTCTCTAGCAGCATGCATTTTTGATTGATTCTCTGTAACAGCACATCTGATTGATTCTCTGTAACATCACAGACTTCTGCTTGATTCTCTGAAAAAGCATGCACTTCTGAGTAATTCTCACTGACAGTATGCGCATCTGATTGATTCTCTGTAACAGCATGTACTTCTGATTGATTCTGACTAACAGCATGCATGTCTGATTGATGCTCTCTAACAGCATGCATTTCTGATTGATCTAACAGCATGTACATTTGATTGATGCTTTCTAACAGCATGCACTTCTGATTGATTTTTTCAAACAGCACACACTTCTGATTGATTCTCTTTAATAGCATCCACTTCTAATTGATTTTCACTAACAGCAGGTACATTTGATTGATTATCTGTAACAGCATGCGCTTCTGATTGATTCTCACTAACAGCATGGATGTCTGATTGATTCCCTCTAACAGTACGCATGTCTGATTGATGCTCTCTACCAGCATGCACGTTTGATTGATGCTCTCTAACAGCATGCACTTGGATTGATTCTCTGTAACAGCATGCACTTCTCTTTGATTTTCTCTAACTGCATGCACATCTGATTGATGCTGTCCACCAGCATGCAATTCTGTTTGATTCTCTCTAACAGCATGCACATCTGATTGATTCTCTCTAACAGCATGCATGTCTGATTGATGCTCTCTAACTGCATGCACTTCTGATTGATTCCCTGTAACAGCATGCACTTCTGGTTGATTCTTTCTAACAGCATGCACTTCTGATTTATTCTCTCTAACAGCATGCACATCTGATTGATTCTCTCTAACAGTATGCACTTCTGATTGATGCTGTCTAACAGCATGCAAGTCTGATTGATGCTCTCTAACAGCATGCATGCCTTATTGATTCTCACTAACAGCATTCACTTCTGATTGATTCTCTGGAACAGCATGCACTTCTGATTGATTCACTCTAAGTGGAGGAACTTCTGAATGATGCTCTTTAACAGCATGCCCGTCTGATTGAAGCTTTCAAACAGAATGCACTTTTGATTGATTCTCTGTAACAGCATGGACTTCTGATTGATTCTCTGTAACAACATGCACATCTGATTGATAGTCTTTAGTGGCATGTCCTTCCGATTGATTCTCTCTAACAGCATGTACATCTGATTGATGATCTCTAACAGAATGCAGGTCTGATTGATGCTCTCTAACAGCACACACTTCTAATTGATTCTCACTCACTGCATGCATGTCTGATTGATTCTCTGTAACAGCATGCACGTCTGATTGATGCTCTCTAACAGCATGCACGTCTGATTGATTCTCTCTAATAGCATGCACAACTGATTGATTCTCTCTAAAAGCACGCATGTCTGATTGATGCTCTCTAACTGCATGCACTTCTGATTGATTCCCTGTAATAACATGCACTTCTGATTGATGCTCTCTAACTGTATGCACTTCTAATTGATTCTCTCTAACAGCATGCACATCTGATAGATGCTCTCTAATAGCATGCACTTTTGATTGAGTCTCTGTAACACCATGCACTTCTGCATTATTCTCTCTAACAGCACATACTTCTGATTGATTTTCTCTAGCAGTATACATGTCTGATTGATGCTCTCTAACAGCATGCACGTTTGATTGAATCTCTGTAACAGCATGCACTTCTGCTTGATTTTCTCTAATAGTGCGGACTTCTGATTGATTTTTTCTAACAGTATGCACGTCTGATGAGTCTCTCTAGCAGCATGCATGTCTGATTGATGCTCTCTAACAGTATGCATACCTGATTGATTATCTCTAGCAGCATGCATGTCTGATTGATTCTAACAGCATGCACATCTGATTGATGCTCTCTAGCAGCATGCACTTCTAATTGATACTCTCTATCAGCATGCATGTCTGATTGATTCTCTGTAACATCACGCACTATTTATTGATTCTCTGTAGCAGCACACATTTCTGATTGATTCAAACAGCATGCACTTCTGATTGATTCACTCATGCAGCATACACTTCTGATTGAGTCTATCTAGCAGCATGCACTTTTGACTGATTCTAGCAGCACACACATCTGATTGAGTCTCTGTTACATCATGCACTTCTGCTTGATTCTCTGTAACAGCATGCACTTTTGATTGATTCTCTCTAACAGCATGTACATCTGATTGATGTTCTCTTACAGCAAGCACTTCTGATTGATTCTCTTTAACAGCATGCACTTCAGATTGACTCTCACTAACAGCAGGCACATCTGATTGACTATATGTAACAGCATGCACTTCTGATTGATTCACACTAACAGCACGGACGTCTGATTGATTCCCTCTAACAGCACACACATCTGATTGATGCTCTCTACCAGCATGCATGTTTGATTGATGCTCTCTAACAGCATGCACTTCTGCTTGATTATCTGTAACAGCATGCACTTCTCCTTGATTTTTTTCTGAAAAGTTGCATTTCTGATAAATGCTCTCTAACAGCATGCACTTCTGATTGATTCTCTCTTACAGTATGCACTTCTGATTGATGCTGTCTAACAGCATGCAAGTCTGATTGTTGCTCTCTAACAGCCTGCATGTCTAATTGATTCTCTCTAACAGCATTAACTTCTGATTGATTCTGTATAACAGCATGCACTCCCGATGGATTCTCTCTAACAGGAGGAAATTCTGATTGATGCTCTTTAACAATATGCATGTCTGATTAATGCTCTCTAACAGAATGCACGTCTGATTGATGCTCTCTAACAGCACACACTTCTGATTGATTCTCACTGACAGCATGCATGTCTGATTGATTCTAACAGCATGCACATCTAATTGATAGTCTCTAGCAGCATGCCCTTCTGATTAATTCTCTCTAACAGCATGCACTTCTGATTGATTCCCTGTAACAGCATGCACCTCTGGTTGATGCTGTTTAACAGCACGCACATCTGATTTATTCTCTCTAACAGCATGCACGTCTGATTGATGCTCTCTAACAGCATGCACTTCTGATTGATTCTCACTAACAGCAGGCACATCTGATTGATTATCTGTGACAGCATGCACTTCTGATTGATTCTCACTAACAGCAGGCACATCTGATTGATATTCTGTAACAGCATACACTTCTGATTGAGTTTCACTAACAGCATGCATATCTGACTGATGGTCTCTTAACAGCACACACTTTTGATTGATGATCACTAACAGCATGCACTTCTGATTGATTCTCTGTAACAGCATGCACGTCTGATTGATGATCTCAAACAGCTTGGATTTCTGATTGATGCTTTATAACAGCATGCAGATCTGATTGATTCTGAAAAACAGCATGCATTTCTGATTGATTCTAACATCACGCACATCTTTTTGTTTCTCTCAAATGGTAATTGCATCTTATTGATGCTGTCTAACAGCATGCACTTCTGACAGATTCTCTGTAACAGCATGCACTTCTGATTCATTCTCTCAAACAGCACCCACTTCTGATTGATTTTCTTTAACAGCATCCACTTCTGATTGATTCTCACTAACAGCAGGTGCATCTGATTAATTATCTGTAACAGCGTGTGCTTCTGATTGATTCTCACTAACAGCATGGACGTCTGACTGATTCCCTCTAACAGTACGCACGTCTGATTGATGCTCTCTACCAGCATGCAAGTTTGATTGATGCTCTCTAACAGCATGCACTTTGGATTGATTCTCTGTAACAGCATTCACTTCTCTTTGATTATCTCTAACAGCTTGCATGTCTGATTGATTTTCTCTAATAGCATGCACATCTGATTGATGCTGTCTACCAGCATGCACTTCTGTTTGATTCTGTCTAACAGCATGCACATCTAATTGAGTCTCTCAAACAGCACACATGTCTGATTGAGGCTGTCTAACTGCTGCACTTCTGATTGATTCCCTGTAACAGCATGCACTTCTGGTTGATGCTCTCTAACAGCATGCACTTTTGATTGATTCTCTGTAACAGCAAGCACTTCTGTTTGATTCTCTCTAACAACATGCACTTCTGATTGATTCTAACAGCATGCAATTCTGCTTGATTTCCTCTAACAGCTCAGACTTCTGATTGATTTTGTCTAACAGTATGCATATCTGATTGATGCTCTCTAGCAGCATGCATGTCTGATTGATGCTCTCTAACAGCATGCATGTCTAATTGATGCTCTCTACCAGCATGCACTTTTGATTTATTATTTCTAACAGCACAAATATCTGATTCTTTGTAACATCACACACTTCTGATTGATTCTCTGTAACAGCATGCACTTCTGATTAATTCTCACTAATAGCATGCACATCTGATTGATTCTCTGTAACAGCATGCACTTCTGATTGATATTCACTCATAGCACACACGTCTGATTGACGCTCTTAACAGCTCACACTTCTGATCGATGCTGTCTAATAGCATGCACTTCTGATTGATTCTCTGTAACAGCATGCACTTCTGATTGATTCTCTCTAACATCACACACGTCTTATTGATGCTCTCTAACAACTTGCACTTCTGACTGATTCTCTGTTACAGCATGCAGTTTTGATTGATGCTGTCTAACAGCATGCACATCTGATTGATGCTCTCTTACAGCATGGATGTCTGATTGATACTCTCTAACAGAATGTACTTCTGATTGATTCTCTGTAACAGCATTCACTTCTGATATGCTCTCTAAAAGCTTGCACGTCTGATTGATTCTCTGTATCATCATGCACTTCTTATTGATTTTCTGTTACAGTATCCACTTCTAATTGATTTTCTCTAAAAGCATGCACATCTGATTGATGCTGTCTAACAGCATGCCCTTCTGATTGATTCTCGCTTACAGCTTGCATGTCTAACAGCACACCCTTCTGATTGATTCTCTCTAACATAACACATGTCTTGTTGATGCTCTGTAACAACATGCACTTCTGATTGATTCTCTGTAACAGCATGCATTTCTGATTGATGCTCTCTAACAGCATGCACTTCTGATTGATTCTCTGTAACAGCATGCATGTCTGACTGATGCTCTCTAACAGCATGCATGCTTGATTGATGCTGTCTAACAGCATGCTGCCTGATTGATTCTCTCTAATGGCAGTCACTTCTGATCGATTCTTTGTAACAGCATCCACTTCTGACTAATTCTCTCTAAGAGGAGAAACTTCTGAATGATGCTCTTTAACAGCATGCACGTCTGATTGATGCTCCCTAATAGAATGCACTTTTGATTTATTCTTTGTAACAGCATGCACTTCTGATCAATTCTAATAGCATACACATCTGATTGATGGTGTCTAGCAGCATGCCCTTCTGATTGATTCTCTCTAAGGCATGCACATCTGATTGATTCTCTCTAAAAGTATGCATGTCTGATTGATGCTCTCTAACAGCATGCACTTCTGATTGATTCTGTCTAACAGCATGCATATCTGATTGATTCTGTGTAACAGCATGTATGTCTGATTGATGCTCTCTAACAGCACACACTTCTGATTGATTCTCTCTAACAGAATGCATGTCTTATTGATGCTCCATAACAGCATGCACTTCTGATTGATTCTCTCTAACATCATGCACATCTGATTGATGCTCTCTAACAGAATGCTAGTCTGATTGATGCTATCTAACAGCACACACTTCTGATTGATTTTCACTAACAGCATGCACGTCTGATTGATTCTCTGTAACAGCATGCACGTCTGACTGATGCTCTCTAACAATATGAACTTTTGATTGATTTTCTCTAACAGCGTGTGCATCTGATTGATTCTCTCTAACAGCATGGACTTCTGATTGACTCTCTCTAAAAGTATGCACGTCTGATTGATGCTCTCTAACAGCATGCATGTCTGATTGATGCTGTCTAACAGCATGCACTTCTGATTGATTTTCTGTAACTGCATGGACTTCTGCTTGTTTCTCTCTAACAGCATGCACTTCTGATTGGTTCTCTCTAACAGCATGCATGTCTGATTGATGCTGTCTAACAGCATGCACTTCTGATTGATTTTCTGTAACAGTATGGACTTCTGATTGTTTCTCTCTAACAGCATGAACTTCTGATTGATTCTATTTAACAGCATAAATGTTTGATTGATACTCTCTAACAGCATGCACTTCTGATTGATTCACTGTAACAGCATGCACTTCTCCCTGATTATCTCTAGCAGCTTGCATGTCTGATTGATGCTCTCTAACAGCATTTTGTGCTGTGTAGTATTATTATTGTGTTAGTTATATTACGTTTTCTACTGGTTGATTAAATAAATAAATAAATTGACATCAAAGATATTAAAATATATTCATAATAACATACTCATAATTATACAATATCAATTTTCTTACGAATTGATTTAGTATATTTGTAACAACCGGTATTTTGAATAGTAGTATACATCAGCGAGCTTGCATTTTAAATTTTAATTGATGAATTTTATTGATGAATTTCTTAATTCTTTAATTGACTGCTAATTATGTTAGAAGTTTACTTATACTTGTATTAGTGACACCACTGTTTGAATTTTATCTGAAGAAGTTGGAGTCTGTGCTCCGACGAAAAGTGTATGTAACTGAGCGCACTTAGTACGATTAAATTATTTTTATTAAGACCGAGTGGACTGAGTGGACTGCCAGTTTTCGGATCTACTTTTTGTTTTGAACTAGTTCATTTTTTATTGTTTTAGTCAGCATACACATCTGATTGATTCTCCCTAACAGCACACACGTCTGATTGATGCTCTCTAACTGCCTGCACTTCTGATGTATTCTCTCTAACAGCATGCACATCTGATTGATTCTCCCTAACAGCATGCAGGTCTGATTGATGCTGTCTAATAGCATGTACTTCTGAATGATTCTCTCTAATAGTATGCACTTCTGATTGATGCTATCTAACAGCATGCAAGTCTGATTGATGCGGTCTAACAGCATGCATGCCTTATTGATTCTCTCTAACAGCATTCACTTCTGATAGTTCTCTGTAACAGCACTCCCTTCTGATTGATTCTCTCTAACAGAACGTATGTCTTATTGATGCTTCGTAACAATATGTACTTCTGATTGATTCTCTGTAACAGCATGCACTTCTGATTGATACTCTCTAACAGCATGCACTTCTGATTGATTCTCTCTAACAGCATGCACATCTGATTGATTCTCTCTAACAGTACATATTTCTGATTGATGCACTCTAACAGCATGCATGCCTTATTGATTCTCTCTAACAGCATTCACTTCTGATCGATTCTCTCTAAATGCATGCACGTCTGATTGATGGTCTCTAGCGCCATTCCCTTCTGATTGATTCTCACTGACAGCATGCACATCTGATTGATTCTTTCTAAAAGCATGCATGTCTGACTGATGCTCTCTAACTGCATTCACTTCTGATTTTTCTCTCAAACAGCATGCACGTCTGATTGATGCTCTCTGACAGCATGCAAGTCTGATTGATTCTCTCTAACAGCATACATATTTGATTGATTCTCTCTAACAGTATGCATGTCTGATTTATGCATTCTAACAGCATGCACTTCTGATTGATTCCCTGTAAAAGCATGCACTTCTACTAGATTCTTTCTAACAGCATGGACTTCTTATTGATTCTCTCTAACAGTATACACATCTGATTGATGCTCTAACAGCATGCATGTCTGATTGATGTTCTCTAACAGTATGCACTTCTGCTTGATTCTCTCTAACAACATGCTCTTCTGATTGATTCTCTCTAAGTGGAGGAACTTCTGAATGATGCTCTTTAACAGCATGCACGTCTGATTGATGCTCTCAAACAGAATGCACTTTTGATTGATTCTCTGTAACAGCATGCACTTCTGATCGATTCTCTCTATATGCATGCACATCTGATTGATGGTCTCTAGCAGCATTCCCTTCTGATTGATTCTCTCTAACAGCATACACATCTGATTGATGCTTTCTAACAGAATGCACATCTGATTGAATTCTCTCTAACAGTATGCATGTCTGATTGATTCATTCTAACAGCATGCACTTCTAATTGACTCCCTGTAACAGCATGCACTTATACTTGATTCTCTCGAACAGCACACACATCTGATTGATTCTCTCTAACAGCATGTACATCTGATTGATACTCTCTAACAGCATGCACTTCTGATTGATACTCTCTATCAGCATGCACGTCTGATTGATTCTCTGTAACATCACACACTTCGATTGATTCTCTGTAACAGCACACACTTCTGATTGAGTATAACAGCATGCATGTTTGACTGTTGCTCTCTAACAGCATGCACTTCTGATTGATTCTCTCTTGCGGCATACACTTCTGATTTATTCTCTCAAGCAGCAGGCACGTTTGATTGATTCTCTCTTACAGCACACACGTCTTATTGATTCTCTGTATCATCAAACACTTATGCTTGATTCTCTGTAACAGCATGCACTTGAGATCAATTCTCACTAACAGCATGCACAGCTGATTGATTCTCTGTAACAGCATGCACTTCTGATTGATTCTCACTAAGAGCATGCATGTCTGATTGATGCTGTCTTAACAGCATGCACTTCTGTTTGATGCTCTCTAATCGCAATTGATGCTCTGTAACATCATGCACTTCTGATTAATTCTCACTAACAGCATGCACATCTGATTGATTCTCTGTAACAGCATGCACTTCTGATTGATTCTCTGTAACAGCATGCACTTCTGCTTGATTGTCTCTAATAGCACATACTTCTGATTGATTCTCTCTAGCAGTATGCACATCTGATTGATGGTCTCTAGTGGCCTGCCCTTCTGATTGATTCTGTCTAAGGCATGCATGTCTGATTGATTCTGTCCAACAGTATGCATGTCTGACTGCTACTCTTTAAAAGCATGCACTTCTGATTCTCTTTAACACCATGCACATCGGATTGATGATCTCTAACAGCATGGGTTTCTGTTTGATGCTTTCAAACAGCATGCAGATCTGATTGATTCTCTATAACAGCATGCACTTCTGTTTGATCCCCTCTAACATCATGCATGTCTGATTGATTCTAACAGCACTCGCATTTTATTGATTCTAACAGCATGCACTTTTAACTGATTCTCTGTATCAGCATTCACTTCTGATTGTGATCACTAACAGCATGCACTTCTGATTGATGCTCTCTAACAGCATGCATGTCTGATTGATGCTGTCTAATTGTATGCACTTCTGATTGATTCTCTCTAACAGCATGCCTATATGATTGATGCTCTCTAACAGCATACACTTCTGATTGATTCTCTGTAACAGCATGGGCTTCTACTTGATTCTCTCTAACAGCACATACTTCTGATTGATTCTCTCTAGCAGCATGAACGTCTGGTTGATGCTCTCAAACATCATGCATGTCTAATTGATGATCACTGACAGCATGCACTTCTGATTGATTCTCTGACAGCATGCACTTCTGCTTGATTTTCTCGAACAGCACAGACTTCTGATTGATTCTCTCTGACAGTATGCACATCTGATTGATGATCTCTAGCAGCATGCATATCTGCTTGATGCTCTCTAACAGCATACACGTCTAACTGATGCTCTCTGACAGCATGCACTTCTGATTGATTCTCTGTAACAGCATGGGCTTCTATTTGATTCTCTCTAACAGCACATACTTCTGATTGATTCTCTCTAGCAGCATGAACATCTGGTTGATGCTCTCAGACATCATGCATGTCTAATTGATGATCACTGACAGCATGCACTTCTGATTGATTCTGACAGCATGCACTTCTGCTTGATTTTCTCGAACAGCACAGACTTCTGATTGATTCTCTCTGACAGTATGCACATCTGATTGATGATCTCTAGCAGCATGCATGTCTGCTTGATGCTCTCTAACAGTATGCATGTCTGATTGATGCTCTCTAGGAGCATGCATGTCTGATTGATGCTCTCTAACAGCATGCACTTCTGATTGATTCTCTGTAACAGCATGCACTTCTGCTTGATTTTCTCTAACAGCACATACTTCTGATTGATTCTCTCTAGCAATATGCATGCCTGATTGCTGCTCTCTAACAGCATACACATCTAATTGCTGCTCTCTAACAGTATGCACTTCTAATTAATTCTCTGTAACAGCATGCCTTCTGCTTGATTTTCTCCAACAGCACAGACTTCTGATTGATTCTCTCTAACAGTATGCACGTCTGATTGAAGCTCTCTAGCAGCATGCATGTCTGGTCGATGCTCTCTAACAGCATGCACTTCTGATTGATTCTCTCTAACAGCATGCACTTCTGCTTGATTATCTCTAACAGTATGCATGTCTGATTGATGCTCTCTAGCAGCATGCATGTCTGATTGCTGCTGTCTCACAGCATGCATGTCTAACTGATGTTCTCTAACAGCATGCTCTTCTGATTAATTTTCTGTAACAGCATGCACTTCTGAATAATTCTCTCTCTAACAGCATGCACTTCTGAGTGATTTTAACAGCATGCAATTCTGCTTGATTTTCTCTAACAGCAAGACTTCTGATTGATTCTCTCTAACAGTATGCACGTCTGATTGATGCTCTCTAACAGCATGCAAGTCTAATTGATGCTAACATCACACACTTCTGACTGATTCTTTGTAACACCATGCACTTCTGATTAATTCTTACTAAAAGCATGCACATCTGATTGATTCTCTGTAACAGCATACCCTTCTGAGTGATAGTCACTCACAGCATGCATATCTGATTGATACTCTCTAATAGCTTGCCCTTCTGATTGATTCCCTCTAACAGCATGCACATCTGAGTTTTTCTCTCTAACAGAACGCACTTCTTATTGATTCTCTCTAACAGCATGCACTTCTGACTGATTCTCTGTAATAGCACGCACTTCTGATTGATGCCCTCTAACAGCATGCACTTCTGATTTATTCTCTCTAACAGCATGCACAGCAGATTGATGCTCTCTAACAGAATGCATGTCTGACTGATGCTCTCTAATAGCACATACTTCTGATTGATTTTCACTAACAGCATGCACGTCTGATTGATTCCCTTTAACAGCATGCACATCTGATTGATGCTCCCTAACAGCATGCACTTCTGATTGGTTCTCTCTAACAGCATGCACGTCTGATAGATTCTCTTCACCAGCATGCACGTCTGATTGATTCTAACAGCATGCATGTCTGACTGTTGGTCTCTAACAGCATACACTTCTGATTGATTCCTACTAGTAGCATGCACTTTTGATTGATTCTCTCTAACATCACATGTCTGATTGATTCTCTGTAACATCACACACTTCTGCATGATTCTCTTTAACAGCATGCACTTGAGATTAATTCTCACTAACAGCATGCACATCTGATTGATTCTCTGTAAAAGCATGCACTTCTGATTGATTCTCACTAACAGCATGCATGTCTGATTGATTCTCTGTAACAGCATGCACTTCAGATTGATGATCTTTTAACAGCACACACTTCTGATTGATGCTCTCTAACAGCACGCACTTCTGGTTGAGTCTCTGTAACAGCATGCATGTCTGATTGATGATCTCTAACAGCATGGGTTTCTGATTGATGCTTTCTAACAGCATGCAGATCTGATTGATTCTCTGTAACAGCATGCACTTCTATTTGGTCCCCTCTAACATCATGCATGTCTGATCAAGTCTAACAGCACTCATGTCTTATTGATTCTCTTCAACAGCATGTACTTTTGACTGATTCTCTGTATCAGCATGCACTTCTGATTGATGCTCTCTAACATCATGCACTTCTGATTGATTCTGTTTAATAACATGCACATCTGATTGATGCTCTCTAACAGCATGCATGTCTGATTGATGCTATCTAACTGTATGCACTTCTGATTGATTCTCTCTAACAGCATGCACGTCTAATTGATGCTCTGTAACAGTATGCACTTCTGATTAATTCTCTGTAACAGCATGCACTTCTGCTTGATTTTCTCTAACAGCACAGACTTCTGATTGATTCGCTGTAACAGTATGCACACCAGATTGATGGTCTCTAGCAGCATGCATGTCCTAGTGATGCTCTCTAACAGCATGCACTTCTGATTGATTCTCTCTAACAGCATGCACTTCTGCTTGATTTTCTCTAACAGCACAGACTTCTGATTGATTTTCTCTAACTGTATGCACGTCTGATTGATACTTTCTAGCAGCATGCATGTTTGATTGATGCTCTCTAACAGCATGCACCTCTAATTGATGCTGTCTAACAGCATGTACTTCTGTTTGATTTTCTCTAACCACACAGACTTCTGATTGATTTTCTCTAACAGTATGCACTTCTGATTGATGCTTCCTAGCAGCATGCATGTCTGATTGATGCTCTCTAACAGCAGGCACATCTGATTGATTCTCTCTAACAGCATGCACTTTTGCTTGATTCTCTCAGCATGCACTTCTGATTGGTTCTCTCAAAAAGCATATATGTCTGATTGATTCTAACAGCATGCACGTCTGATTGATGGTCTCTAACTGCATGCACTTATGATTGATTTGCTCTCTCAGCATGCACGTCTGATTAATATTCTGTCACATCACGAACTTCTGACTAATTCTCTGTAACACCATGCAATTCTGATTGATTCACTCTTGCAGCATGCACTTCTGATTGGTTCTCTCTAGCAGCATGCAATTTTGACTGATTCTCTCTAACAGCAGGCACGTCTGATTCTCTGTAACATCACGCACTTCTGCTTGATTCTCTGTAACAGCATGCACTTCTGATTAATTTCCACTAACAGCATGCACATCTGATTGATGCTCTCTAACAGCATGCACTTCTGATTGATTCTCTCAAACAGCACGCACATCTGATTGATGCTATCTTAACAGCACACACTTCTGATTGATGCTCTCTAACAGCATGCACTTCTGATTGATTCTCTCAAACAGCACACGCGTCTGATTGATGGTGTCTTAACAGCACACACTTCTGATTGATGCTCTCTAACAGCATACACTTCTGATTGATTCTCTGTAACAGCATGCATGTCTGATTGATGATCTCTAACAGCATGGACTTCTGATTGATGCTTTCTAATAGCATGCACATTTGTTTGATTTTCTATAACAGCATGCACTTCTGATTGATCCTCTCTAACATCACGCATGTCTTATTGATGCTCTTTAACAGCATGCACTTCTGACTGATTCTCTGTAACAGCATGTACTTCTGATTAATGCTCTCTAACAGCATGCACTTCTGTTTGATCCCCTCTAACATCATGGATGTCTAATTGATTCTAACAGCACTGACGCCTTTTTGATTCTCTCTAACAGCACGCACTTTTGACTGATTCTCTGTATCAGTATGCACTTCTGATCAATGCTCTCTAACATCATGCACTTCTGATTGATTCTGTCTAACAACATGCACATCTGGATGATGCTCTCTAACAGCATGCACATCTGATTGATGCTCTCTAACAGCATGCACTTCTGATTGATTCTCTGTAACAACATGCAGTTCTGTTTGATTCTCTCTAACAGCACATACTTCTGATTATCTTTAGCAGTATGCATGTCTGATTGATGGTCTCTAGTGGCCTGCCCTTCTGATTGATTCTCTCTAAGGCATGCATGTCAGATTGATTCGCTCCAACAGTATGCATGTCTGATTGATACTCTTTAACAGCATGCACTTCTGATTGATTCTGTCTAACAGCATGTATGTCTGATTGATGTTCTCTAACAGCATGCACGTCTGATTGATGATCTCTAACAGCATGGATTTCTGACTGATGCTTTTTAACAGCATGCAGATCTGATGGTTTCTCTATAACAGCATGCACTTCTGTTTGATCCCCTCTAACATCATGCAAGTCTGATTGATTCTAACAGCACTCACATTTTATTGATTCTCTCTAATAGCATGAACTTTTGACTGATTCTCTGTATCAGCATGCACTTCTGATTGCTGCTTTCTAATATCATGCACTTCTGATTGATTGCTTCTAACAACATACACATCTGATTGATGCTCTCTAACAGCATGCATGTCTGATTGATGCTGTTTAACTGTATGCACTCCTGGTTGATGCTCTCTAACATCATGAATGTCTAATTGATGATCTCTAACAACACACACTTCTGATTAATTCTCTGTAACAGCATGCACGTCTGCTTGATTTTCTCTAACAGCACAGGCTTTTGATTGATTCTCCCAAACAGTACGCACATCTGATTGATGCTCTCTAGCAGCATGCATGTTTGATTGATGCTCTCTAACAGCATGCACTTCTGATAATTCTCTGTAACAGCATGCATTCCTGCTTGATTTTTCTCTAAAAGCACAGACTTCTGATTGATTCTCTCTAGCAGTATGCACACCTGATTGATGCTCTCTAACAGCATGCACATCTAACTGATGCTCTCTAACAGCATGCACTTCTGATTAATTCTCTGTAACAGCATGCACTTCTGATTGAGTCTCTCTAACATCATGCACTTCTGAATGATTCTAACAGCATGCAATTCTGTTTGATTTTCTCTAACAGCACAGGCTTTTGATTTATTCTCCCTAACAGTACGCACATCTGATTGATGCTCTCTAGCAGCATGCATGTTTGATTGATGCTAACAGCATGCACTTCTGATAATTCTCTGTAACAGCATGCATTTCTGCTTGATTTTCTCTAAAAGCATAGACTTCTGATTGATTCTCTCTAGCAGTATGCACACCTGATTGATGCTCTCTAACAGCATGGACATCTAATTGATGCTCTCAAACAGCATGCACTTCTGATTAATTCTCTGTAACAGCATGAACTTCTGATTGATTCTCTCTAACATCATGCACTTCTGATTAATTCTCTGTAACAGCACAGACTTCTGATTGATTCTCTCTGACAGTATGCACATCTGATTGATGATCTCTAGCAGCATGCATATCTGCTTGATGCTCTCTAACAGCATACACGTCTAATTGATGCTCTCTGACAGCATGCACTTCTGATTGATTCTCTGTAACAGCATGGGCTTCTACTTGATTCTCTCTAACAGCACATACTTCTGATTGATTCTCTCTAGCAGCATGAACATCTGGTTGATGCTCTCAGACATCATGCATGTCTAATTGATGATCACTGACAGCATGCACTTCTGATTGATTCTCTGACAGCATGCACTTCTGCTTGATTTTCTCGAACAGCACAGACTTCTGATTGATTCTCTCTGACAGTATGCACATCTGATTGATGATCTCTAGCAGCATGCATGCCTGCTTGATGCTCTCTAACAGTATGCATGTCTGATTGATGCTCTCTAGTAGCATGCATGTCTGATTGATGCTCTCTAACAGAATGCACTTCTGATTGATTCTCTGTAACAGCACACACTTCTGATTGATTCTCTGTAACAGCATGCACTTCTGATTAATTCTCACTAACAGCATGCACATCTGATTGATCCTCTCTAACAGCTTGCCCTTCTGATTGATTCCCTCTAACAGCATGCACATCTGATTGGTTCTCTCTAACAGAACGCACATCTTATTGATGCTCTCTAACAACATGCACTTTTGATTTATTCTCTCTAACAGCATGCACTTCTGATTGATTCTCTCTAACAGCATGCACATCTGATTGATTCTCTCTAACAGCATGGACTTCTGATTGATTCTCTCTAACAGTATGTACATTTGATTGATGCTCTCTAACAGCATGCATGTCTGATTGATGCTCTCTAACAGCATGCTCTTCTGATTGATTTTCTGTAACAGCATGGACTTATGCTTTATTCTCTCTTTCAACATGCACTTCTGATTGGTTCTCTCTAACAGCATGCATGTCTGATTGATTCACTTTACCAGCATGCACGTCTGATTGATACTCTCTAGAAGCATGCACTTCTGATTGATTCTAACAGCATGCATGTCTGGCTGTTGGTCTCTGACAGCATGCACTTCTGATTCATTCTCTCTTCCAGCATACACTTCTGATTGATTCTCACTAGTAGCATGCACGTTTGGTTTATTCTCTCTAACAGCACGTATGTCTGATTGATTCTCTGTAACATCACACACGTCTGCTTGATTCTCTTTAACAGCATGCTCTTGAGATTAATTCTCACTAACAGCATGCATGTCTGAATGATTCTCTATAACAGCATGCACTTCAGATTGATGCTCTTTTAACAGCACCCACTTCTGATTGATGCTCTCTAACAACATGCGTTTCTGACTGATGCTTTCTAACAGCATGCAGATCTGATTGATTCTCTATAACAGCATGCACTTGTGTTTGGTCCCCTCTAACATCATGCACGTCTGAATGATTCTAACAGCACTCACATCTTATTGATTCTCTTTAACAGCATGTACTTTTGACTGATTACCTGTATCAGCATGCACTTCTGATTGATGGTCTCTAACATCACGCACTTCTGATTGATTCTGTCTAACAACATGCACATCTGACTGATGCCCTCTAACAGCATGCATGTCTGATTGATGCTCTCTAACTGTATGCACCTCTGCTTGATTCTCTCTAACAGCACATACTTCTGAGTGATTCTCCCTAGCAGTATGCATGCCTGATTGATGCTCTCTAACAGCATGCATGTCTAATTGATGCTCTGTATAACAGCATACACTTTTGCTTGATTTTCTCTAACAGCACAGACTTCTGGTTGATTTTCTCTAACAGTATGCACACCTGATTGATGGACTCTAGCAGCATGCATGTCTTATTGATGGTCTCTAACAGCATGCACTTCTGATTGATTCTCTGTAACAGCATGCACTTCTGCTTGATTTTCTGTTACAGCACAGACTTCTGATTGATTTTCTCTAACAGTATGCACGTCTGATTGATGCTCTCTAGCAGCATGCATGTCTGATTGATGCTCTCTAACAACATGCACATCTGATTGATTCTCTCTAACAGCATGTACTTCTGCTTGATTCTCTCTAACAGCACACACATCTAATTCTCTGTAACATCACACACATCTGTTTGATTCTCTGTAACAGCATGCACTTCTGATTAATTCTCACTAACAGCATGCACATCTGATTGATTCTCTGTAACAGCATGCACTTCTGATTGATACTCACAGCATGCATGTCTGATTGATCCTCTCTAACAGCTTGCCCTTCTGATTGATTCCCTCTAACAGCATGCACATCTGATTGGTTCTCTGTAATAGAACACGTCTTATTGATGCTCTCTAACAGCATGCACTTCTGATTTATTCTCTCTAACAGTATGCACATCTGATTGATGCTCTCTAACAGAATGCATGTCTGATTGATGCTCTCTAACAGCACATACTTCTGATTGAGTTTCACTAACAACATGCACGTCTGATTCTCTTTAACAGCATGCATGTCTGATTGATGCTCTCTAATAGCATGGATGTCTGATTGATGCTGTCTAACAGCATGCACTTCTGATTGATTTTCTGTAACAGCATGGACTTCTGCTTGTTTCTCTCTAACAGCATGCACTTCTGATTGATTCTCTCTAACAGCATGCACTTCTGATTGATTATATTTAATAGCATGAATGTTTGATCGATACTCTAACAGCATGCACTTCTGATTGATTCTAACAGCATGCATATCTGACTTGGTCTCTAACAGCATGCACTTCTGATTGAATCTCTCTTGCAGCATACACTTCTCTTTAGCAGCATGCAGTTTTGATTGATTCACTCTAACAGCAAGTACGTGTGATTGATTCTCTGTAACATCACAAACGTCTGCTTGATTTTCTGTAAAAGCATGCACTTGAGATTAATTTTCACTAATAACATGCACATCTGATTGATTCTTTGTAACAACATGCACTTCTGATTGATTCTCACTAACAGCATGCATGTCTGATTGATTCTCTATAAGAGCATGCACTTCTGATTGATTCTCTCTAACATCACATCATGTCTTATTGATGCTCTCTAACAACATGCACTTCTGACTGATTCTCTGTAACAGCAGGTACGTCTGATTGATGCTCTCTAACAGCATGCACTCCTGATTGTTTCTCTCTAACAGCATGCACATCTGATTGATGCTCTCCAACAGCATGCACTCCTGATTGTTTCTCTCTAACAGCATGCACATCTGATTGATGCTGTCTTACAGCATACATGTCTGATTGATACTCTCTAACAGCATGCATGTCTGATTGATTCTCTGTATCATCATGCACCTCTGATTGATTTTCTGTAACAGCACGTACGTTTAATTGATATTCTCTAACAGCATGCATGTCTGATTGATTCTGTCTAACAGCATGCATGTGTGATTGATGCTCTCTAACAGCATGCACATCTGATTGATTCTCTCTAACAGCATGCCCTTCTAATTGATTCTCTCTAACAGTATGCCCTTCTGATTTTTTATCTCTAACAGCATGCATGTCTGATTGAGTCTGTCTAACAACATGCATGTGTGATTGATGCTCTCTAACGGCATGCACTTCTGAATGATAGTCTCTAACAGCATGCACTTCTGATTGATTCTCTCTAACAACTTGCATTCCTGATTTATTCTCTCTAGCAGTATGCACATCTGATTGATGCTCTCTAACAGCATGCATGCCCGATTGATTCTTTCTAACAGCGTACACTTTTGATTGATGCTGTCTAACAGCATGCACTTCTGATTGATCCTCTCTAACAGCATGCACTTCTGATTGATTCTTTGTAACAGCATGCACTTCTGATTGGTTGTCTCTAACAGCATGATCATCTGATTGATGCTCTCTAACAGTATGCACTTCTGATTGATTCTCTGTAACAGCATACACATCTGATTGATACTCTCTATTAGCATGCACTTCTGATTGATTCTAACAGCATGCATGTCTGATTGATGCTCTATAAGAGCATGCACTTCTGATTGATTCTCTCTAACAGCATACGGTTTTGATTGATTCTCTCTAACAGCATGCTCTTCTGTAATTTTTACAGTATGTTTTGTTCTGCAACACCTTACTGAGTAGTCTTTGTAGCAAGACACATCAAAACAGAATGTGAATGATGAGGTGATATATACATTTAAAAATATATAATACCCTTTTGTGGAAAGTTAGTTACCTCAGTATTTATGTCATGCTAGTCAATAAAAAGTCTAGTCTTTTATATTTTTGGAAGCCATTATCAGTGCATTTAAACATATTATTTAATTATTTGTTATGAACTCATGCCATAATTAATTTTGATAAATGTATGTCATAATTCCTTATGAAAGTAACAGTCTGGGAACTTGGTGTAAATATTACTGTCTGTGCACATGAATAAATATATTGTACTACAAAATTTGTTTTTTTACGAAGGTGAATTAATCTATGATGGTATGGATAGCCTGCATGGACATGTGAGTGACATCAACGAGTATATTCTTTATACCAGACAGAGTACCAGTAACTTCACTACTACTGCCATGTCAGACAGATAATTATGCATGTAATAACCTTTGTCTAGGGACAACATAGCAGTATTGGTTTAAAGGATGGGGATGCAAAAAGAAAGAAGATTTCTGTAAGAGCTGTAAAGAGTGTCATCACAGTCTGTGGTAAAAAGAGTTAGGGATTTGTAACTGCTAATCATGATAAGACACTGGATGTGCTACTAAAAGTACAAAGTTGTATTTGAAATGCTTAGTGAGATACTCAGGTAATATGTTTTCTGCACTGATGGTGAAGAAAGGAGAAACAGATAATGGATAATTTCAGAACACAGTGATGGGCAGACAGGGCTGTATATAGAGTTTGCGTACATGCCCTGAGCTATATAATAAGTGTATAGATGGACTGAAGTAATAAAAATGATTAGAAATTATGATAGAACAGAACAGAAACTGTATAACATTGTATGGCTGGACAGTATATATTATTGTGAATGCACACACAACAAAGATGTAGAAATTCCTAGTTCTTCAGTTAGGATTTTGCTTTAAAATCAATACATTTTACAGCATAACCCTTGAGTTAGGGTTTTACTTCAAAAGCAATAATTTTTATAGCATAAAATAGAAGGATTAGTTAGGGTAACAGGCATAGCATGACTTTAACAATTACCATATGACAAGGAAGTTATTAATATAGTGACTAAGCAAGGTGAAGAAAGTAATACTATAAAAACATGTGCAGGAAAAAAGTTCATAGCTGATGGACATTCTGCTTTCTTTCTTGTGAAAATACTATTCAGAATAAGGCCTATAGTCTCTGGACCAGCTGAGTATCCACACAGATACTTGCTACTCAGACTGTATGTAGGCTAATAGCAAGGCTTATAGCAGGAAACTTGCAGGACAAGGATAATGCTGTAAATATGGAAGTGTGCATATGTAATATCCATATATACATGTCAGTGGTGCAGTGGGTAGCATACTTGCCTTTGGTACAGAATGCTGTGAGTTCTATTCCCATAACAGTTAGATTGATTGCTGACACTGCCGTGCAGCATATGTGGGGTGCTGTATTCCCCAGTGTGCAATCCTTTAGATGAGATGTTAAACTTAAGCTCCATCTGTGTAAGTTTGTGGTAGCTCAGGTGGATGTAAAAGATCCCATTCAACCTATTGAAAAGAGTAGGAGTCCTTTATTTATATACAAAAACAAGAACTCTTATTTACATCATATTTACATATTTACAAATATTCACAAATGTACAAATATATAGATATACAAATATATTTGCACACATTCATAATTTTCCTTACAATCATGCTAAATTTTCATCCCTATTAGACCACCACTCCTTTTTCCATAACTACCATTGAATTTTACTTAATATTGTTGCTAAAATCCATTAACCAGTAAACATAATTTCATTTATTCTTTCCTTGCATATAACCCATATGATGTAAATAACTTATTTATTATTGTAACATATTTTTTACATCTAGTGTTATAATATCCATCTTTAATCATGTCCATGTTTATTTTATCCACTTCTTTTATATCTTCAAAAACTCTTTACATAGTTCCCCCCCCCATAATTTGTTTTTCTCTTTTGCATTTCTAAAACACATGTTCAGTAGTTTCTTTTTCTTGACAATGTAAACATATTCCATCACTTTTCTTTTTATATGGCATATTTCCTTTTATTGGCAAGTTATCAATTACCAGTCTCAACAAAAATCTTGACATTCTACTTTACTAAGTTCCCCATTTTCTTCTTATTTTTGTAGCTTTAATGTTTATATTTGTTAGATTTTCCCATGGTTTTACATAGCAATGATTGATCACTGCATTCTTACACCACACTTTTATTTCTTTTTCTATACCATCAATTTTTATTTTCCACAAAAAATATTTTGGGGTGACATTTTATTTTTTCAGTGATACACTATTTTTCTCATTTACTGTTTTTTACTATACCCCCAAATTTATCATATTTATATTTATACAGTTTTACTAGTAATCTCTTATCTTTGTCATTTATTAAATGCAACACATTGTATATATTTAATGAAGCATTGTGTATCACTGGGTTAATTAACACTAAACCTCCTTCCTCATTATTTACATACAAAACTCCTCTTTTTACTGGATTTGTTCTAGAAGCCCATATAAGTGAAGCAAAAAATATATGCAGTAATTCCTTTTCAAATACAGTTAGCAACATAGATATACTTTCTAAGTATGCTAGTTTTCCTTCAGTACTGAATTTATCAAATTACCCTTTTTTCTAAATGATACATTTTATGGTCTCCAGAAAAGACAGGTTTGTTTTATTTCTTCTATTATTTTCCCATTGAATTCTACTTACATCTTTATTCCCAAATTATATATGTAACACAGAAATGTCATTCATTGAAAAATATATACCCCCTGTCTTCACTCCATCACTTAAAACTTTACTTTACTCTTTATTTAAAGCCATCCCTATCACATCTAGATACTTGTTTGTGCAAATTATTACTTCTTTTATCCAAGTTTTGTTTTTGAAATTATTCTAATGTCACCTGTACATGTTAACAGAACTGAAATTCTTAACCCTCAGGTGTTATATACCCTGCCGCCTTAATTTTGTAATTTTTTCACATGTGATCACAGTCATAACTAATGCAAAGAGTATACAACTCAATTGGCATTCCTGTCTTCTACCACTCTTCATATGCACCTATTGACATAACCAGCCATTTATAAGTATTTTTAATTTAATATTACTGTACGCTGACATACATAACGTCCTTTCTCACTTATATTATATTCTTTCATTATTTACCATACATTTTCATGTACACTTGTATCAAATGCCTTCAGGTTTCTATCATGATTTATGCTTCCTCTCTTCCATTCATAATATCATCCACAGTTTCTCTATCATTAATAATTCTTGACAACCTTCCCCTTTATATTATATATACTATATTCCATAATATTTTCCATTTTAGTTTCAAATCTCTTTTGGAGTATTCTCATAAAGATCTTATAATCATTATTATTCAATTCTATTGGTGTCCAGTTTTTTAATTGTCTTCCACTTCCTACTTCCATATGAATTTAAGTGTTCCACTACGTAATTCTTTATACAGAAAACCTTCATTTAACCATTTAGTCAAGATCTTTAGAATTTTTTCTTTTAATATTGCCGAGCTTCTTGAAGGTACAATGTTGTATTAATAATTAAGGTATTAACCGAGTGAAAGCACTTGGTTTAGTTTATTTATTTTATTTTACTCTGTTCCATCTTAATAAAGACTGGATTTATAAACAATTTTTGTTGTGGAGTGAGTCCTGTTCCTGCTGGGCAATTTTATTTGGATTCTTGGTTTTGGTTCACTTTTTCTTCTTGGTGTAATTTTTTCTTTTACCAATCCCTTAAGTTTTTATACATTTCGTACCCTAATCCATCTGGTCCTGCAGCCAAATCTACATTTACTTGTCATAATGCTTTATCTAGCTCATATAAAATGATCTCCTTTCCCATCTCCTTATTTTCTTTTTTGTTAACTTTTTTCTTTCCATCTTTTTTCACTAACTTTATTTTTCTTTAAACGTTTCTTGTACATATTGTACTACTCTATTAATAATCTTTTCCTGAGATCTTTCTATTTTTCTTTTTTCATTGTTTTCTTCTCTTCTTTTACTAATCTGCTTAAATAACTCAATGCTTCTTCTCTTTTCCCTTGTAAAATATCTTTAGTTAAATAACAATTCTTGTATTTTTTCTTGATTTATTTCATATAATTCTTTCTTTGTCAAAGTACTTTCTATTATTATGTTCTAAATCTTCCAATACATCCTTATATGTTCTTTCTTTACTTTTCTTACATAATATTGCCACTGAAAATAATTCTTTATATATTTCCTTAAATATCATCCACTATTAGCCCAGTTTTATAAAATGTTCTCATAGTAATATGATCTTTCCATAACTATATTACTAATCTCTTTTCTTCTTCATTCCACACTTTCTTGTTTATCTATTTTATTAATTTGTCTATTTTATATGTTCCTTGTTTCCTTTGTCTCTAGCCATATTGCAAGATGATCAGAAAATCCTGTTTCAACTACCTCCCCTTATTCTATAAATAAACCTTCTGATGCTATAAAATAATCTCTTTCATTTCTATACATACCCCTTTTGCTAGTCCGTGAATTTTTGTTCACGAGTTTTAACTTACTGCATCTTATAACTGCTAACCTTTTTCTTGTATCATTTCCTTTAATTTTTGTGCTTGCCTCTTAAATCACAAAGTCTCGTATTATTATAATATTCATATTTATCATGGCATAGTCTAAAATCTGAGGAAATTAATGTTATCTTTCTTTACAGTTAGAATAAGCAGATAATATTATATGTTTCCCATTTTTTGCTAAAGGTACATTTAATATCTTTACAGTATTTCTACAGAATATGGTTATTTCAGAATATCTCTAATTTCTAAAATTCCAAATTATCTTTCCTCCTATAGTTACTCTGTTTATAATCTTTATTCATTTGCTAGAAATCTTGTGCTTTCTAATATAATTACATCTACATCACATGTATTTCACCACTCCAAAATCCCTGTTCTTCTTTCTGTATTCTCAATACTGTCCATTTTACAGAAAGCACTCTAAAATTTTTATTTCTCCTTTTCCTTAAATTCATGGTTTCATAGGCTCACAGCTAGTTAGTAGGCTATTTGCCTTAATGGGCCATTCTATGTCTAGCCAATTTCCCAACCAAAGGTGAGACCTATGATTATTACATTTTCAGTGATAACACCAATACTATAGATCATGTAACTGTGACAATAAAGACAACCCTGGAACATATAACAAATGTTGGAGTGTATAGACCACCAAAGTCAAGTGCTGATGGCCTAGAGGATTTCATACAGTTCTTGCATGAAACAAACGAGAGAAGAATAATAGTTGCTAGGGACTCATATTTACCAGAAACAGACTGGAATAATATTGATTCAACAAAATTAGTAAAGAAATTATTCACAATGTATGTTCAAAACTGCACTCAAATCTCGCTTAAAAATGCACTGGCTCTGTCCTTACTCCAATCCCAACTAATAAAACTCCTATCCCAAATAATATAGTTTTTATTTTTATTATCTGCTACTGAGAATATTAGACCTTACGTACTACTTGCTTTTTTCAGCTTAATTACTTATGTTTCTTTATTTTGATTCTTCAGTTTGTTGCAAGTACCCACTGCTCTGTATTTATTGTATGTTTTGTTCTTTACTCTAAACTCAATTACTCAGTTACAATGGACCTATTTGCTTTGTTTTATTGCATGTCATGTTTATTACTGTAAACTCAATTACTCTTGTATGTTTTATTTATTTTTACTTGTGGAGCATTTCTCCCTGGGCCTCCACTGAAAAAGGACCTGTGTCCAGTCTGAATTTCTTGATAAACAAATGTAAATAAATAATAAATACATAAAAATAAATAAATATTTTGCTGGCTTTCAAAGTCATAGAAAGCTTAGTGAGCACTGTCAGAAAGGCAGTGTAGCACACAGTCCCTTATATTTAAACTCACTTTGCCATAGCTCTCAACTGTCCAAATATTCACAGAATGACCAGATGTTTTCCTTTATATGTTGGGTATGTTCCTCATAAAGGACTGAAGACACTAAATAATGACATACATTTAGAATTCAGACTTCATATCCTTTAGGAAATGCAGGCTAAAGTGCATCCTATTATTCTAGTAACACTCTAAGTTTATAACCGGAAGTCGGGGACACATTACCAGTTGCCAGCAGGTAGAACCAAATATTTTATTCTGCTGCTGTCATTTGCTGGTCAATAATGGCAGTTTTTACTGCCTAGCCTGAGACCTGACCTTGAGAACTTTAGTATAGGTGCTTATCATTTGTTAAGGTTGGGCCTCATGCCACTTTAGAGCTTAACTGATTTGTCTTTTTCCATTAAGCACTGTGCTCCATGCACAACAAATATATACTGCACAATACTACACACCTTACATATACTGAATACAAGACAAACTTTAAGTTACATTTTAAAATAAAGACAGTGAGAAGCAAGCCCTAAGTTTGAACATATGTTTAAGGTAATAGTCTTCTCAAATACTGCTGTTCTTGTAAGCCAGTGTATGTTGATTCACTGCTATTTTTAATTCTTTCATTGAAACTGTGGATATCAGTAAGTATTTATGATTCACACTGACTACAATCTGAACTCCACAAAACAATGCAAGGTCATAGCTACAAAAACAAACCAACTATGTTTGAAGGTTGGGCTTTGGGCTGGAAACTCGGCACCATAAAAATCCACTGCCAATCATGAGCGGACCGGAGTTCTGCTGTGGCGACCCCTAACTGGGAAAAGCCGAAAGTCTTTATTAGGAATACTCTACAGGGTCAAAAAACAAACATGAAGACTGTGAGAAAAGTAGCATCATACCACATCTACTAGTTATTTTTAGTTTTATTTTTTATTACACTTGTTAGCAGGTTAAGTGGGCTGGTAAAAAGACCATTTTCAACAAAACCCAAAGTCAAGCAAGAGCAACAGTAAAACATTGGCAGTAAAATAATTAAAATTCAAAGTAAAATGTACAACATTATGTTTCAAAATGTTACAATGCATTGAGCTTACATCAGTCGATTTAAGCAGTTGATAAGAAGTAAATCAGTTGCCAAGAGTTGAGCAAGATGGATCTACTTTGCAACATTGACTTTCCAGTATGTCAAACTGCATATGGTTGAGTCCATAAGATCGTCATTCTGAAATATCAGAAAATACAAAAACAGTAAAATTATGTATTTGGAGCTTCACATCCCCTGCTAATTATATATACCAAGTCTAAGATTGCACTATAGTGGAGAAAAGGGAAAATTCCCTGATCCATACTGTACAGCAATCACAGTACAAGCAGTTTGATGTTTAAGAATGTCAATCATATGATCTCAACTATATGAAGTTCGACATTCTGAAACTTGGATAAACTGAAGTGTTCCAGTATGACACACACTGAGTAGTAAACATTGTACACACGGAATAATAACATGAGTTCAAAGCATTGTGCTCCAAACAACTTCAACATACTGAATTTTCACCA
>NC_056725.1:1895824133-1895871633 GCF_019279795.1 Protopterus annectens
GTAGCTCAGAGCAGGTCTGAGCATTGCCATTTAGATTCTTGACATTTGAAAAATGAAGATCTCCAATATACACACACACGTCATACACAAACGCACACTTGACTGAATGAAGACCTCCTACATATATGTGTTTGTGTGTGTGTGTGTGTGTGTGTGTGTGTGTGTGTGTGTGTGTGTGTGTGTGTGTGTGTGTGTGTATATATATATATATATATATATATATATATATATATATATATATATATATATATATATACCAACATCTATACGCTGATGCAGAGAGTATGGAAAGCTTGAGGAGTATGTCCTGAAATGTTACTGAACTAGTTAGATGAAGTTGCATGTCATAGTTAGAAAGTTTAATCTACAGCTAGTTATTATCTAGGTTAGACCACAGCCACACCTTCTACCTTATTTACTCACCATCCAGAAACCACATCTCTGCTGGCTATAATGTTACTATAACATTTACCAGTGTTCCATTAGCTTGTGGTCAAAGTGGTTTTGGTTTGCTATAAATGTCACTGGCTTGTATGTTTACAGTGTTCTTGAGTCTGATATTTTTGTTTCCTGGTTTAGCATCTTTATAATTGTTGTGATTTAGTTTTATTGTCACTTTTATCTGTTGTATATGGACCGATATGTTTCTTACTGTCCCTGTAGTCTTCTCTTTGTACTTTATGCATAGACTTTCTTTACGAATGTAATACTTATTTTTCTAACTGGATAAACCTGCCTGTCATACTTCTTCTTTTTGTCTCATGATTTGTCATTTTACATATTCTAACAAAGATGGTTTGTTACTTGTGCTTTTAATAAAGTTTCTTCTTTCTTTTTCTTTCATTTCTTCTTCTCATAAACCTACTTATTCATATTGTCCACTTTGTTACTGATTCTTGATTTGCACCCAGAGATTTTTGTTGCCTATATTTCTGACATCTCGTATCCCTGCAAAATATAGTACTCATATGGGGCCTTGTACTTGCTGCAGAATGCTTTCTTGATATCATATTTATGAATCAAATAATGCAAAGCCGTAAATGCTAGTTAAGAGTTGGTGCAAACCGTTTTACCAAATCTGGTCAACATTCTTCAGTTAGGTATTGCCAGGTGCTTAACAGGTAAAACACCTACCTTTGGTATTGCAAGATCAGTAGTTTGTGGGTCTGAAATAAAATCATCTTGGTAACCCCAGCATCCATGCAACACTTAAGAACTATTCCAAAACAAACTACATCCTATTAAGTGATACTTTGTCAAAATTTGTTGGCCTTCCCAACCATGAATTCACAGCAGCCTATGCGGAATTGTTCAGAGAGACCCTGTACAACCATGTAAATGGCTGTATAGAAGCTGTGGTACCTACTAGAAGTAAGTCCAAAACAAGCTAACCACACTGGTGAAAGGGTCTATATTACTTAATCAAACAATCATTTCAGTGAATACCTTTTTATCGAACCCTTTACATTGAATCTCCTATTTGTCAAAGTTTTAAAATATCAAAATAAATAAGATTGAACTGTTCTACTTGGCCAGCTAACAAAACTGCAACTCTGACGTCACTAAACAGCTCCTGAAAATGGGAACATTATTTTAACACATAATTAATATTAAAAAAAAAAAAAAAGAATTACTCACATAAAAAACCTTAACACTACTATAACTTTTAATATTAAAATTTTCTACACATTATATTACTATATTATCTGGCAGACTGGTCTACTGAAAAGTGGGCATAGCCTTAAAAGTAAAAACTTGATTGCAAGCACTATAACATTCACTTTTGCAGGATTGCTGTGCCATCCTTCAACCCCACCCTAGTGGTTCGCTCCCCCCTCACCCCCCAAAAATTAAATATACCAACTCTCAGATCACACCATGTTGTTGAAATGGGTAAACTAGAAATAGACTATGAATATTCATGCCACCATCGGCATGAATATTAATTAGCTGTTACTGATTGTTGAATGCTGGTCGGGGTTTCGGCAGGACTTGCTACTGCGGCTATTATGTTCTGCGTGTTGGCCAACAAAAATAACTTGATTAAATTAACTTTGATGATTGAAGACTTTGATGAATTGGAGGTTCAATGAAAAGGGTTAGATAAAAAGGTATTTGCTGAAATGATCATTCAATTAAGTGATATAGACAGACCCTGATGGAATCCTAACTTTAATAGGGCATATAACAAAAGAAAAAAAAGTCATGGCAAAATCAAGAACAGCAACTCCCATAATGATAGTAGCTCTCTAATTAAACTAACCAGGCCAATTATGAGGTCAAAATAGCCTCAAAGGCTAAAGACAACCACAAGGCCCCTTCAATAGCTATGTTGGAAACCTCAAAAGCAGCACACATCAGTGCGCCAAAGTTGTGGTCAGTGGTGCCACGATCGCTGAGCAGAGTGACATAACGAATTTGCTGGCTGACAAATTTTGCTCATACTTCATCTCCAACACTCCCCTGTGTCCCTCCATGAAATAGCTACTACCATAACACCCCTAACTATTAACAGTGAGCAGGTCCTGGTGGTGCTTACTAAGGTCAAAAGCATAACCGCAGTGGGTCCAAATAACATCTCAGGATGCCTCCTATATAGCTTAAAACATAACCTATCAGGACCACTTGAGTCACTTTTCAACTATAGCCTAAAAACAGGCTTTGTACCATGTGAATGGAGGACAGCAATGGCTATGCCATTTCACCAGGGTGAACCAACATCCATCTCCAGAAACTACAGACCTATTTGTCTGACTAGTCTAATATGCAAAGCCATGCAATGAATTATTATGGAAATGATCAGCAAAGACATAGGCAGCCTTCAGACACTGGATCCAATATGGTTTGGCCTTGTCAAGGGAAGGTCATGCCTATAAACCTGGCGGATGTTTTTGAGAAGGCTACCAAGGCAACGGATGAGGGGAAAATGGTGAATATCACCTACCTGGACCTGGCTAAGATGTTTGGTACAATATCTCACTCAGGTGTAGTTGACAAACTTACTGAACTGGACATAACCCCCTACATAACTCAATGGATTCCAGCTGGCTCACAGACAGGTCCCAGTAATCAGGATTGTTGAGACCACCTCCACTAAGACACCAGGCAACAGTGGGATACCTCAGGGATCTATGCTGGGACCTCACCTATTTGCTATCTACCTCTCAGAGGTGAAGGCTAATGTCAAGAGCACTGGATAACAAAGTTTGCAGATAACTGCAATTTTGAGCTATCACAGATTCCTCCTATGACACAAACATCTTGCAAGAGCGTCTAACATAGACAAATGACTTTTGTCAAAGTCACAGATTAAAACTCCAAGCCAAGAAATGCATTATATTGCCTTTTGGGAAAACAGTCTCCTAGGATAATTACTCCATTGATACAACACACCTAAAAGGTGACCTGATAATTAGGGATCTGGGAACATATGTAGATGGTAATCTGGCCTTTGACTGACATGTGGCCAGTTCGTAAGAAAATCATTCTATGTCACCGAGCTTATAAGTAGCGGCATGGCATCCAAGTCTAACAAAGTCATACTGTCACTTAATTTGGCTGTTATTAAACCCATCATTGAGTAGAATGCTGCCTTCAGAATGCCCTTGATAAGACATACGCAACAATTGGAACACCCACAAAAGTTTCCTAACAGAAGAATCCAGGGTATAAACACATTGTCCTGTACAAATCACCTTAAAGCCCTATTTCTATACTCAGTCTCCTACAGGTTACTGAGAGGCAAACTATGCCTGGAATACAAGGCATCCTTGTATCCAACTCTTATGAACCTTTCGTGACATAAATAACACACTTTGGTGGGACAGATATGTGTCTCAGAAGATCCCCATAATCTGGAACAGGGTCCCCATCCATGTGAAGCAGAGTCAATCCCTAATCCTATATAAGCGCAACCTAGACCAATGGATGGGAAATCAGAAATTCACCTAGGCCTGGACCTCATGTCTCTGATAGACAGAGGCAGACACTAATATCCAAACTAGCATAGTCCACAGCATAATATCTAGAAACTTCTTCAATTGGCTTGGGTTGCACAATTAGGCTTATAAAACCATGGTGATTGTTAGCCTAGTATATACCTATTCTCATCCCATGTACTTGGATTACTTTTCCAAACGTGATACTGCAGTAAAGCACAAAAACAGTGCTGCGCTCCTCCATGTTCCATCCTTCAGATGAGACATTAAAATAAAGTTTAATATAACTGAAAAGGTAGTAGCTAATGTAGAGATAAAATATTCTGTTGAAGGAAGAGTAGGGAAAGTTCTATTGTACCTTGGCCAAATTCCCCCTAGTCAGTATGTAAACCACCTCATATTTCCCATTGAAAAGAGGTTAGACACAGTGAGACTGACTCGGTCAATAAAAGCATGAATAAATAAAAAAAAATGTATAAAATCAAGTTTGAGTCAGATAATGTATTTCTCATTGTCCTTCATGAGGTACACATCTGTATTATTCATATTTGTTTTCCTTAATTCGTGTTTGACAATTCACACTTCCTTGTTATGGCTCTAACACATCCTTGCTACGGCTCTAACACCGTTGTTAAATATATAGGTAGACTCATTTTCTTCTTGAGTTGCACTTTTATGTTT
Organism: Protopterus annectens; assembly: GCF_019279795.1. Taxonomy (NCBI): domain Eukaryota; kingdom Metazoa; phylum Chordata; order Ceratodontiformes; family Protopteridae; genus Protopterus; species Protopterus annectens. The sequence goes on from NC_056725.1 coordinate 1,895,828,753, forward strand.
ATATATTTCAAATTGCACAGTCTTTTTTAGTTTGAAAATAATGTGTAATTCTTTTATAACATGTATGAAGTTGTCTTCTGCTTTTTCCATACTCACAGATATCATATATTTGATGGAGTTTATTGGGTGTATGTCATATCATCGAACATACTATTTAGTGTATGCCAAACACTAATAAGTGAAAAAACTAAATAGCAAATATTCATTTAACTGAAATGTATTCTGGGAAAACAGCCGGTCAGTCATCATCAGGGATTTGCCCTCTTCCCCACTGTAGTGCGATCTCAGAGTTGGTATATTCGGGCTTCGCCCTTGTGACCAAACCACACCAACTGTGGGTAAATCCAGCATTACCCACACCCAGGCATGGGTTATTGCTATACTATGTGCTACATTATATTTTAAGATTATTGTCTCTAGAGCTAAATATTTTGTCTGCCACAGAGTATGCAGTTTATGATGCCAGAGAACATTTTATTGTAACCCATTTATATTCAGTATCAGTTATACTTCACTGTTTTCATCATAAACTTCAGAGGAAAGCACTATGAGTTCTATGGTCTCAATAAAGACTGAGTATGTACTTTTAAGAGTAGTCTGTGCAATACCTTCTGCCCTGCTGAGCATGTTTATTTGCCTTGTCTTAAGCTGTCAAATGGAACAGATATCAAAATAATACAGTCTGTCCTGGATATTGAACAGTGCATGGTTCTTTTAATGCTTACGGTTTCTTATCTTGTGGAAAAGAAAACAAATGCTAATTATAAATCATTGAATATTGACTATAGATTTATCTCACCATGTCCTGTAAAAAAAAAAAAAAAAAAAAAAAAAGCAGGTCAGGAATGACAATTCAGCATATATCGGTAAGATTATTACATAGTTTCAGCTACGTCAGGCAGTACTGCCTGGCAAAAGTACATTATGTTCACTAAAGAAGAACACAAACTGTTTAACAGGACAAAAGCAGGACAGTATACGGATAATTTATGGCAGCTGCAGGAAACAGGTGATGGTGTACAGGGAATGATTGGCTGATATCTAGAACTCAGTGTTACTGCTGGATTTATAGAAAATGAGAAAGGTATATAACAATGCAAATCTGTTAATGTACCATAATTTAAACAAAAACAAGATAAACTGAGTATTACAAGAGATCAGCTTTGAATACTGTTCTTTCAGCAGTTGATCATCATGAACTCCATAAAGAGAAATGTCAAACCATATAATTTGAATGATATATACAAGAAACATACGATTATTGATATTAGTGGTGCAGAAGCAGGAGGGGGATGTTTTCTGTCTGAAGATGTGTATGTTATTATCCATAAAAAAGGCTGATGAAATCATGTCAGTGACTGAGGTTATTCCAACACAGCTTACAGCACATAATAAAAATAAAGCTCTGCACAAGCTTTCTGTATACCTTGAAGAATTCATTTATAGACTATTGTCCGATCTCATGACTTTTCTTTTAACCTGCTTATCATTAAAAGATAAAAAAACAAGAAAATATATTTTGTGAAAATGTTATTTAACTTTTTTAACTTGCGAAAAATAACAGAGGCGAGGAGTGGACTGGAACTTGTAAGGAGGATAGTAAGAAAAACACCCAAGCTAAATCTTTTCCTTAGTGATCATTTAAATAGTAGAAGCTATTTTATAGTTTATATGTGCTATCATCCTTAAAAATAATAATAAAAAGAATTATAATGGATTAAAAATAATGAAAATATATTCACTATGCAGCAACTTCTCTGTGTAAGGAAGAGCATTAACCTAAAAACCTTTTACTTCTAAGGCAGTCATTACAGAGAAGAGTGTATCTTTGCTTACACAGACAGAAGCCAGCATCCAAAGCCATGCAAAAAAAAAAAAAAAAAAAAAAAAACAGCATACTCCATTCATATTTAGTGTTTGGTTTAGAATGATTACTATTAAGAGATGCTTTCCCAGTGCATCCTAAACTAAATGGGGGAGGTATCTACCTACCTACCTGCCTGCTGAATAGAAATATGGAGGAACATATGCAGAAATATGCTTGATATTAAATTATTTATAGTGCTATCACCATTTAATTAGTCTCCAAACAAAGAATATCAGCATCTTCCCTAACAAATCCAGGATTGCCTCCTTTATCTTTCTCCTTTCAGTTTTTCAGCCACAGTGGTCTTAGGAAAATGCAAGGTATCTCTAATATATTGTGATGTAAATGATGCATGTAATACTAAGACAGTCATCTTTAGGCATTGTTATCTCATGTTTATCCTAAAGAAATATGCTGCCAGGGCAGAAAAGAAGTCAGAGTTGGTCTGGAAGGAGAAGGCTATCAGTAACTATGGTGATTACGTGTTCAGTAACTATGGTGATTACGTGTATTTGTTATTATTATGAGTAGTAAGATCCTGAAGGCTGTCAGTCCCTTGAAACCCAACAGATCACCTAAGCAACAGTTGGTTCCCATTTGAAATTATAATGACATGCCTCATGACCACCTGAGAAGTCTGCAGTGTCGCCTATTTTTTAAGCAACTTCCTGTAAGGACAGTCAGTACAATCACATGGCACCTGATTTGACAGCTTGTTTGAGAATGGTTAATGGGATTTAGTGTGTCACATTTTCCTGGAAGAAACCTGATAACAGTACATATCTCCATAAATTATTTTCTAATGTCTCTACTTGCTTAAGTTGGCATATGTCAGAAATCTAAACAGCTGCTCCTCACATATTACCTGACTGATAGGCTGAAACCGTGACCAGAATGCAGTTACATATTTTCAAATTTTGGTGCTGAGCTATGGATAGGTGCATTTCCAGCAAGCAAACTACATGAGGGTTACATCTCTTTGGGTACGACTTTATATTATCCTGCTTGGCTGGAGTATGTAGGCCATTTGTAGTAAAGGATGTAATTTGATACAGCTTTACTCATGGGTGTCCAACCCATATGAATTAAATTATTGGTAGATGCTGTATTGCTTTTCTCTTCCTCTTCTGCAAAGGATTCCGGCCACCTACAAACCTGAGTCCCACTCTATTATAAAACAAACCCTGCAACAGAAAACACAAGCATAGTGACACATGCCAACTATTCAAGTATCACCAAACTTTTCAGGTATATAAATTAGATGTAATTGTTCTATAAAGATTCCATATGTAAAATTAATTCTTAGTAGGGGAGCACTTCCTTAAAATCAGTCAGTCCCAAGTACAGGTAAGGACACATAAATAAGCCACACTGCTAAGTGCAAACTTGTACTACTGGAAACATTCTTGAATTTGTTGCCATGGAGAAGCACTATTTTGGCTATTTTGGGATTCCTCTGACAGTGGGGTGTCTCTAAATGTAGGTGAATCAGAATATTAATAACTGAGTGAAATATAATCCACATATGTTGTATCTACATCTCTGTGGGAGTACCTTGGAGAGGAAAAAACTGCTAGTGGCATCTATCACCCTACAAAATCCATAGACATGTCTCCCAGAAGGACCTACTAGTAAGTGTTGATAAGTTGCATAGTGCCCGTTTATGTTACTATGTAATATCCATGTCACCTGTCTTTAATAAACACTGCTTATTTATGTCACTGTCTAGTCACTCTGTGGAAGATTATGACAAATTCAAGCTGGGAGACACTGCACCACTAGCACTGGAGTCAATATGGCAGATATACCATACTACTGGCAGTGGAGGCAATATGGCAGACATACTGCACCACTAGAACTGGAGGCAGTAGTTTTAGCTGAAAAAAAAATGATGGTACAATAACCCACCAAAGCTCATACAAATGACTTAAATACAAAGAAAAACAGCTTTTTGTCAAGACAAGATGCTCATAATGAAAAGAATGCATTTACTAAATACCACAGGAAGTGCTTTCATCTGCAATAACAGACATCATCAGACTGTGGAAATATAATACAAAGTAAATTAGATAAGTCTTACAATTCACATGCTTGTACTATGTGTAGCTTAGAATTAAAACTTACATTTAAAATTAACGGAATCATAAATAATAAGCAAATTAATTTAATCTGACAAAAACATTCTTTAGCATCCAATAAGGTTTTCTGTATCTTCTCCTCTTGCATCCAAAATCAAAATTGTTTATGACATAAAATAAAGCTATTTAAAGTCAGTACATAGTGCAACACGCCTACATAAAATGTTGTTACTGTTATTTGTTCTAATAGTCTTTCATTCCATTTTCTAATAGTATGCATTCCAAGTGAAAAAATAGCTGCATAAATAACTTTTTGTCTTTGCCCCCTATTATTGTCAACTTTGTCCAGAACTGTAGCTGTGCACATACCTGTCTGTTTCTGTCTCCCTGACATCATGCTTCATGCACTGCAGACAAACAGACACACATACACACACACAACTACATCACCTTTTTCTTATTTTTCCAAACTCACTAAATGCAGCTTTTTAAACAACTATTAGCAAATGGAAATTAAAAACGACAAGTTCTTGAAACTGCTATTGCAGTTACTTTAGTTCTTTTACTTGTTTTTCTTTCTTTATGGTAATCTAATGCATTTAGCAAGCATGAACAAGATGGCAGACATTTATTTTGTATCAGTTTGTGCATTGTGATAGTTTAACTCATTCAAGCCTATACCGCCTTTTTGTGTACTTCCATTTAACACCCATAGCTCCATATGGAGTCCAGACTTTCTTTCTGATTGTTTAACTAAGTGACTTACCAGCAATAGGTAGACATAGAAGGGGAAAGGCCTTATTAATAAAATGACACTAAGATTATTAATCTAAGATGTCCACTGGTAGAAAAGGCAATACTATTTAAGTTGATTTTTCAGAAAATGCTCTAGAATGCAAGGATTTGTGCAGGCTGTAAGATGTGCAACATTGCATACCACATAGGTGTTATGTATGTTACTGTGAAACCGTTGACTTAATTCTATGCTTTCATCATACATTGATACCCTGTTGGAGAACCTTTGTTCTCTAATAAGGTATAATCTGCAAGTTCCACCCATTTTCTAATACTATTTAATATACTTTGTATTGTAGTGTATTCTCACAGTCTGATGCAGTCTATTGTAGATGAAGAAGCTTACTGTTGTATTTAATAAAATAGTTTAAGATGACTTTGTGCACTTCTGGGCAAGAGTGGACGAGGAGATAAATTCTATTACACCATTCCTTAAATGAGCCATAACACTAACCCTAATACTAATTCAATAAATTGAAAGCTATTCAGACATACGTTTCTCTGCCTCTATTAACAGACGCATCTATATAATGCACCATTTAATGTAGAACATTACTGTAGTATACAAGTCTACTCCTTGCATTTTAATTTACAGATATATATAAAAAAACAACTAATTACTATCAGCTTAAAACCTGTATTGATTTTTGCCTCTACATTGGTGAATACCACCTGTAACTATTTCATAGCTCAAGATCCTGCAGATGAAGTTTGGGCATATACCTAGGAACATAATCAGGAAGGGAGCCTCAACGATTTCTGCAGACAGATTTTTCATAAGTGCTGGAACTACAGCAGCTCTGATGATTTAGGCAAACACCTTAGTTCCACAACAGACAACGTACTCATCATAACATTAGTAACTATATATCTATATATATATATATATATATATATATATATATATATATATATATATGTGTGTGTGTGTGTGTGTGTGTGTGTGTGTGTGTGTGTTGTGTCCTGCTTGAACAACTAGAATCTGCCCTATCCCATTGCTCACACTAACAACAATATTGCCTCCTTACAATTTCTTTCTAATGAAATCTGCCATTTCATCACCAACTCTCTTTGCATGAAGATCACTGTAATACCTTAGAAAAGGCAAACTGGCTACCCATTATAGGCAGAGCCAACCTTCTTCTTGGCACTTTTCTCTTTAAATACCTACACCAAGACACCCCCACTATGAGACAAATTACATCCAACCCACACTACGACCTAAGAAGTCAATTTATTAATGGCCTTACTCTCATAGCTCCACCCACTAAACATCATTCCACAGACCACAAATTCTATGTTCTTGCTCCTACACTGTGGCATTTCTTTATACCTGACCTTACTGATATCAGAGTCTACAAACAGCTTAGAGCTCAGTTTAAACAATTCCTAACGAAACAATGTAAGTGCACGTCAGAAAACAGGACATGTTACCTGACTGCCATGGTGGTATTGTTACATTCATAGGTTTATAGGTTCATAGGTAGGTACTAGGCTACTGGCCCTGGGGCCTATATAAACCCAGCCAGAAAGGTTCCCTGGCTTTCACCACCCAAGAAAATTATTTTCCTGTACCTCTGTCAAGTAGTGCTGTAGATGTGATCCCCAGGGTGAATTTTCTATTTCTCATCCAGTTGTCATGGTTTTTCTTAAAAACGGCCAATAAAGAGCATTGCTTGACATGAATGGTTAGTTTGTTCCAGAGTATGAGAAGTCTCTGGAACAGGAAAGCATCCCTCCAGCATGTTCTGTTTATTGTGGTGACAAGGTTTAGGTCCCTGGAGTGTGTAGCTCGGAGAGATTGGGATTTCTTTAAGTGGAGCATGTCCAACAGCTCTGGGTTTGACATAGCTTTGTATGTTAGGCAGAGATAGCTTCTGAGTAGGCAATATGTGATGGAGTAGAGCTGGAGTTTTTTGAGACAGCCTGTGTATGACATCTGTTTGAGGCCGGTAATCCTCTTAGTGAGGTATTTCTGTGGCCTTACCAATTGTTGTAAGTGTCTTGTGAGATACATGCCAAATGGGGCATTGTACTCTATAATGGGTCTGATGAAGGATGAGTAGAGAGGAACAATGACCTCCTTTTTTCTAGAGAACCCTTTTTTTGATGTGGTGTGCCATGTAGAAGGATTTCCTGACTACTGTGGTGATGTGGTTATCAAAGGAGAGACTACTGTCCACCTGTGTCCCGAGGTCTCTTATCATACTTTCAGTGTTTAGTAAGCTACCGCCTACATGGTAGTTCATGGGTACCGAGTTTTTCCCAAAGGGAATGACAATGGACTTCTTGTCATTGAGCTTGAGGCCATGACTTTGACACCAAGCATCTGTCTCTGTGAGGCCCTTTTGTAGAATGTTTACATCATTAGATGATTCTATTATGGCTCCCAGTTTGCAGTCAACTGCAAAGTTTGTTAGCCAAAGACCTTGTGTGTTGGCCTGCACTTCAGAGAAATAGATGCCGAACAGGAGAGGACCCAGGACCGAACCCTGTGGTACTCCACTAGTCACTGGTCTGAAGTCTGACTTTGAGTCGGCTATTTTTACTGTGTAGGTTCTGTCAGTGAGCCAGTTGGCCACCCATCTTGTGACATAGGGATTTATGCCCAGTTTAGTGAGTTTATCTATAATTCCAGAGTGGAGGATGGTATCAAAAGCCTTGGCGAAGTCAAGATAGGCTGTGTGCACTACCTTCATCCTAGAAAACCTTGGCTCCTTAATTTCCCAACCATTCTGTCTTATAAACTTATACTCACTGCTTTCCCATCTGCCCTATGCATTCTCTACTATATATCTAATATTCGCTTCTCTTATTATTAGCTCTACTATTGCAGCTCTTAATATGCTACATTTTCTACTTTTCACTGTTACAGGTACCCTCCACACTTGTATGTACTTTGTCCATCATTTTGGCTGGACCACAGTTACCTCAGCTATAAAACCTGTATTATGCAATGTATAATACTGGTCTTACTAATTTTTGAATATTCTTATAAATATGCGTATTTTTATATCTATTTTATATTATGTTGCTATACTGTAAAATTTTATAATGCCTTTAATCTTACTTTACTGTCGTTACTATAAACAAATGACCATTAAGCATGCCAAAGAGTGAGAAGTATATGAATGTTTCCAGTTCTGTCAATATGTGTAGAATGACCCATTCAGGCACCAGCCCAGTGAATGGAGAATGTTGTTTCCTGATTGATGAGTTCATTTTAAAAGGAAGCAGTTGTCCTTGTGCCTAGACTTAGACAGTGGGCAGAGTTTAATTCAGTAACAGTTCCTATACAGGAGGAAATTATTTATAAGCTTCATACTATTAATTAAAGTAATATCTCTGTAAGAAGAAACAATGCAGAGACTGGTGCACTGGATTAAAGACTTATCTTGTGCAGTAATGTTTCACAAACAGTTGGATTGGGTGCTGCACAAATGCTTGTGTAATAATGTGTAGACATCAAGGATCATGGGTTTATGAATGGATCAGGGGATTGTGTTAAGTCATGTCTGACAAAACTTACAGAGTATATCCTAATCAAATTTGATAATATTGCTGAAGACAAGCATAACAAAAACACAGTCTTAGATTTCAGATAATGAATGCAATTTGTCACTGAGCGTCATGCTTGTGTTGATTTTTAATGCACACTTATAAGTCTCATGGTTCAGTTTGGACTCATTGTGATGTTTGTTGTAGGAAACTCTGCAAGCAGTGACAGAATTGGTTTCTGCAGAGTAAAGCTGACGTTAGGGCTGCATGCAATTTCAATAGTGACTTCAGTGGAAATATCAAAATATGAGAGTAGTTAAGTCATGGATTGAAACAGGCTTAAATTAATTTATAAATAAAACCTACAACTGCTTCTTCTAATAGCAGATTACCTAAAACTTGTTTACTGTATATGATGATACAGTGAAGTGAGACAACGGTCCAGTCTGTAAATCTAGCAACGCATTTCTACACTTTCTTCTTCTTTCAGCTGTTCCCATTAGGAGTTACCACAGTAAATCATTGGTCCGCAGAACGAGTGACAATAGAGTTGTCAGCCCAGCGCACAACCTTCCTCTGACGACATGCACACATATCTAGGGTCAATGTAGAGTGTCCAATTCACCTGCAGCATGTCTTGGGAATGTGGTAGGAAACAGGAGCACCTGGAGGAAACCCACACGAACACAGGGAGGACATTCACAGATGGCATCCAAGCAGAGAATCAAAGCAGAAGATTTCTTGCTCTGAGGCGACGACACTAACCACTGCACCGCCCTATGCATTTCTACACTTTAAAATGTGGAAAGCTGTGGTGAGGGTGAGTGATATTCCAAATTGACAGAACAGTGCATGGGTTAATTGGTCTGCATATCTTGTCATCCTAGATTTATAAAGAATGAAAAAAATGACATTCACATTTGTTTTATTTATTTATTTTTACTTTTTGGCTCCAGTCTCCTCTGCTAACACCCATGCAGTCTTCTTAGTTGGTACATATACATCTCACTTGAAGGAACAGGGGCAAAAAATGCAAGTGAAATGTCTAACTGTTCAAAAGGCAATCCCCGGGATTCATGAAGCTCGGCGCAAGGCCGGCGTAAGGCCTGCGCCGGCGGTGCATGGAATATCCGGCGCAGTAGCGCCATATACATATTAATGAGAGTGCACCGGAATCACAGACACGTGCGTAGTGTACGTGAGCGAGCCCAGGTAGGATGCGTCTGGAGGCGTGTCAAAGCCGGCAGGAGGTGAGCAACCTAATGTGCTGACAGCCACGGTCCGCCCACAATAGTAATGGCAGTAGCCAGGTCCCGTGCAGAATGAAACGCACGGACAGTACGCAACATAGTCCCCGTTCCAAATCAACGGAGAAGCAAATAGAAGCCACCAAGGCATAAGTGTACCCGTTCAAGGAGCAAAGGATACGATAAGACCGCCATTGTTTACACTCCAGAGAGGTGTGTACCAAGAATGTGTCAGCACGCACCCACATAGGAGCAGCGACTAAGGTCACCACCTGTCCCACTGTGTTTGGGGCAGTCTCTCCATGGACAGTTGTGTCCCAAAAAAACGTATTAGAAATGGCTGATGTGCTACGAATGTAGGACACAATGATATCCCGTATGTAATGTAATGGTAGCATGAATTGGTTATTTCTGTAACAGAAATACCGAAATGACACTATAAACAGAATAAGCAAGGAAATTGCCACAATAATAAGCAAATTATTTAGGCAAACAAGTGAATTTCTATGCTATATAGTGACCGTTTGTATGTGTCGGCCTGTAAAGGCAGATGTGAGTCCCGGAAATATCCCAGATCGGAAAATGGAAAAGGTGGAAACCCCAGCAGCGACATGGGCATGGTCACCAGGGTTACCTGCTGTCCCAAAGTGCCATGGACAGACCCTGATTGGACAATGGTGTCCCTGCAACAATCGTAAAAATGGAAAATGACCTGCGATCCCCTGCCGCAAATTCCCGCAATATACATGTAAATAGTAGCATAAAACATATACATTACGGTATGGAACACAGACATGGCATAAGAAAATAAATAAGGAACCCAAACGCTAACATAATAGGCTCATAGTATGGCAAACAAGTGAAGTTCTGTCTACTGCACTAGCCCTGGGTATGTGTAGTCCTGCAAATATCGAAGTGTCCACATAACATGCCCCACCATGGGCATTGGAAAAGGTGCCAACCATAATGGTCACAAGCAGTAGTGACAGTACATAGCCGGGTAGCTGTGCCGACATAACAACAGTAAGGAAGCAAGATACCCCAAACACAGGCAAACATGTGCATAGCAACATATCCCAGACCCAGCAACATCTCTGTTGCATACACGGATGGTGTATGATGAAGTGTAATATCCAGAAGCAGAACACATGCATTCGGATGTACTACACAATAGCCTCATTGTACATGTCAGTCACACCCATGTATACCCCTGCACCCAAACCTGCTAGCATCCGTACAACCACACACAATGTGCATACCTGAACTGTGGTAAGATGTTTGTGTTAGGCAATGCCACGCTGGCAAATCGCACCCCACATGTCAGCAACCCACCGCAGGTACAGATATGTAAATGGCTGCATGTGAATGTGTCAGCAGAATGTGTACATCCGGCATGTAGTATGTACCCGTCCAAACCATCTAGGTTTGCATACGACACGGTGCACATAAGTGTACACATGTGGACAAGTCTGGTCGGTGGACCACCGCATCGACGATCATCTCTGCAGTGAAGTCGATCACATATAGCGGAACAGGTGCCCAACACACAGGACATCCTAACAGGGTGCTACAGGCAAAGAAGGGAAACTGGGACATCACATGTGGAGATGAGCGTGGCTGGACGGACAAATACACACGGTCAAGGTAAAGGATGGAACAACATGCATATGGCTGGATGGATGTTGTTCAGAAAAATATATAGAAACACATATGAAGTTCCAGTTTACACTCAAATACTATATAATGTATTGAATTGTACCGTACAATATGGCAGCAGAACTAAGCCTGCATGTAATTGGTGAAGCTAAGCTGTACTGTGATGGAATTCTGAACCTGGCAGTAAGCAGGACAGCAGCCTCATGTCTGTCATCATTAATCATTTGCTGGGTTACAGAACAATAAATGTATGTACATGCATAACAGCACTCCTTCCCCAGAGGAGGATGGCCTTGTGAGCTCAATGGAAGATAGCAGTACAACTCCCTACCACACAGACAAAGCAACGTATCAAGAAATTAACTGTCCACTGTATCGTAACAGTCTAGGGTCCTTGAAACAGCTACAATCACAAAAGGATACTGTAATGTACAAGGTGCCTTGCAAGCCTGTGTTATTCCCATGAGAAAACAATTTAAAAGCACGAGCCCAGCACCCACGTATGTATAGACTATTGTGGACCATAGTGATGGAAATGCCCCGTGAGCAACCACGCCAGTAAGTTGGGCAAATGCTGATTGTAAACACTATATAAAGAAACTGCTTACTGTATAGAGTCAGACAAAACTCCCATACTTGGACTGTACATTATTTAGCCTGCCTGTGTACACTACTAAAACTGTCCGAACCCGAGCCTCCTGTGTTATCGGCTGTCACTTAGAAAAGTCTACTGATAACTACAGTCTGGTTGTAACAACTTATTTCACATCGTGATCCTTGTAATCCGAATTCCCTTGGTAAGCTACAGGTCAGAGTGCATGGCTGGTTAGACATGTACCGGAGAATATGCATAAATGGTTCTTCTTGAATGAAAAGACCTCCGACTGAATTGTTGTGTGTAAAGAGGCTGTTTACTGTCTGATCTGTGGCTGAAAAGCGGAAAACTGGATCCCAAGAAGAAAACGCAGCCTTAAACAGGAGGCCCAGGTAAGGAGTGTCTGCCTTTTGTGTCTATTGTAGATCAGGGACCAGACTACATTGTGTTTCTGTTAACAGTAGTGATATCGGGTCGAAGACCTACCCACATACTGTTAAATCTGAACATAGGTCAGGGAACACACAGCAGAGTAAATAGTGAATGTAGACACTACAGTGGATACAGGGAAGGAGACACACGTGTTATGACAGAAGGGTACGAGCAGTGGTAGAGGATATGGGAGATTATTGAAGCAACAGATTATGTGATCCCCGTTTGACGGGTGACGTGAAGAATATGCAATCGCAGAGAGCACATAATGTGAGTTACGCAGCAAAATGGGGTAATAAATATGACATTGATGGTATATTAGGCAACATACCGTTACTGAAACATTGTAATCGCTGAAAATCCGATGCATATGTTCCAAGGTAAACACCTGTTCCACCCTGAGAGGGATATGCCCTCTCTGGACAGCCGTGTCCTGTAAATAAACCGAACACATGTCAAATGTCCTGATATCTCAGGACAAACATTACCCAGATATATATCAAAATGGTAGCATAAAAGAGTACCCACTGCCCACAAGGACACAGTCCGACAAGCTCTACACTTTACATATGCACAGTGGTGTCCATTGTAGGACCCAAAATTGTGGAAAGAATCGAATAATGTGTTATTCCAACGCATACCTGAACTCATTGTCGCCACAGGTACACATATGCACCGCAAGTGTTTAATGTTGCTGATAGCTGTCCATGTAATGCAGCACAGATGCACAGAAATACCCAGGGTACCGGGTCCATAGAACTGCATCCACATCACACCTCCGCACACATGACGGATGTGTAATGGGTACTGTCAATTGTTGCAGTCAAGGGATTCTGGGTATGTAGACTCTGTGCTCGGTGTTGTTTCGCAGGCAATACTTTCTCCCGCCCGTGGGAGGGATGTGTGCGTATCACCTGCCTCAGTCTCCGCTAATAATGCAAACCATACTCCGGAGAATGCTAAATGTAGGTGTGTAATGTGTACAGCCCCATACTACTGTCCAGTAGGCAATTGTCATGGATGGACACCCGTATGGCCAGAATGGCACCCACAACTGCAAACCCGGTAAATGACATAGCCGCTGGAAGGCATAACACAGGAAATACACATAGGGACTACAGTTGACATTCCACATACAAAGCAGGACCATCGTCGTGCCAACACCGGCGTACACAGCACTCAATCTGCCAGCAACAGACTGAGGAGCACCCGCCACCGCATGCAGCCGTAACAGATGTGCGACCTGTGGAACACATACTAATGGCACACACACAACGTCAAGTAGGATATGTAAACTATGGCTTTCCCACCTATGAAGACAACATGGTTAAATGAATGCATAGGTAAGCAACATGTTCTGGTGGTGTTATAGTGGAAATACAGTGACGGATATGTCCCATTGGGACGTCTGCGGTTTAAATTGAGCATTTGCTAACCAGCATCTTTGGATGTATGTAATTTGTCCACAGTAGTAAATCACCTGGTTATGTAGCACCATGTGGAATGGGTAGTCCAACAGACATCCGCGATTCCTGAACACACAGTATCAGTGAAACCCACTGCTCACAAGGACACAGTCCGACAAGCTCTACACTTTACATATGCACAGTGGTGTCCAATGTAGGACCCAAAAATTTGTCTAAAGACAGGAATGCCGCATTCTTTCAACACTTAAGTGAACTCATTGACGTCACAGGTACACATATGCACCGCAAACGTGTTTAATGTTGCTGATAGCTGTCCATGTAATGCAGCACAGATGCACAGAAATACCCAGGGTACCGGGTCCATAGCACTGCATCCACATCACACTTCCGCACACATGACGGATGTGTAATGGGTACTGTCAATTGTCGCGGTCAAGGGATTCTGGGTATGTAGACTCTGTGCTCGGTGTTGTTTCGAGGCAATCCTTCCTCCGCCCTGTGGGAGGGATGTGCGTAGCACCTGCCTTACTCCTCGCTAATAATGCAAACCATACTCCGGAGAATGCTAAATGTAGGTGTGGGATGTGTACAGCCCTATACTAGTGTCCAGTAGGCAATTGTCATGGATGGACACCCGTATGGCCAGGATGGCACCCACAACTGCAAACCCGGGTAAATGACATAGCCGCGGTAAGGCATGGGACAGGAAATAGACATAGGGACCACAGTTGACATTACACATACAGAGCCGGACTCTCGGGCCAACACCGGCGTACACAGCACTCAGTCTGCCAGCAACAGACTGAGGAGCACCCCGTACCGTACAGCGGAACAGATGTACGACCTGTGGAACACATACTATTGGCACACACACAACGTCAAGTAGGATATGTAAGCTATGGCATTCCCACCTATGAAGACAACATGGTTAAATGAATGCATAGGTAAGCAACATGTTCCGTGGTGTTATATTGGAAATACAGTGACGGATATGTCCCATTGGGATGTCTGCGGTTTATATGAAGCAGTTGGTAACCAGCATCTTTGGATGTATGTCAATTGTTCACAGTACTAAATCAGCTGGTTATGTAGCACCATGTGGAATGGGTAGTCAAACAGACATCCGCGATTCCTGAACACACAGTATCAGTGAAATCCAATGCTCACAAGGACACAGTCCGACAAGCTCTACACTTTACATATGCACAGTGGTGTCCATTGTAGGACCCAAAAATTTGTCTAAAGACAGCTCTTCCGCCTTATTTAATCACCTAACGGAACTCATTGTAGTCACAGGTACACATATGCACGGAAGGGGATTTAATGTTGCTGATAGCTCTCCATGTAATGCAGCCCAGATGCCCAGAAATACCCAGGGTACCGGTCCATAGAACTGCATCCACATCACACTTCCGCACACATGACGGATGTGTAATGGGTACTGGCAATTGTTGCGGTCAAGGGATTCTGGGTATGTAGACTCTGTGCTCGGTGTTGTTTCATGAGGCAATCCTTCTTCCCGCCTGGGAGGGACGTGCGTAGCACCTGCCTTACTCTCCGCTAATAATGCAAACCATACTCCGGAGAATGCTAAATGTAGGTGTGGAATGTGTACAGCCCTATACTAGTGTCCAGTAGGCAATTGTTATGGATGGACACCCGTATGGCCAGGATGGCACACACAACTGCAAACCCGGTAAATGACATAGCAGCAGTAAGGCATAACACAGGAAATACACATAGGGACTACAGTTGACATTCCACATACAAGAAACACAGACAACCAGCCGATGAAGTCCAAAGCAAAGACGAGGTACTGTAGGGACCGTCAGTGACCAACCAGAGCACACCAAGAATTAAAGGCAGTCACCATAGTCTATTGAGCACTTCGCCTGCTTCATAAGCAGACTTATTCAGACTACATACAATGCAGTCCAACCTACTACATTTACAAGCATTAATTGGTTGGTACATTAGATGTGCTAGGTACTAATTACATGCCTTAAAGGCAGACAAGTTTAACAAACCTTACTTGGGTTACACATCCCACACAGTGAGGACATCAGACATTGCTTCGAAGGTACAGTCTTCATCGGAAAATGGAAATATATGTACATATATGAAACATGAACCAACATAAAATGTTTTCCAAATGTCTGACTGTGTAAGCTACATATATATGTCCTACGGATTGTGCCAATATATTAACAGAACTGCAGACACCTAGTAATATGAATGAACCATAATATATACACATAAACCGTATGATTATGACTACTGTAAAATAGACCAACGAAATGTAAAGATTCACAATGTGCTAATGTAACATTCATTTAGAAGGTTACTTAAATAAATCAATCCAGACATCCATGTGTAAATACTAACAGAAGGCCAGCGAGGTGCTTGCCCTCACATGTACTGGGATGTCGCTCCACAGCATAGTGAGTGTCTGGGTGATGAATCCGTCCCAACAACACGCTCGATTAATGACAGTGTCAAGGTGTACGCCAGCTGCCCTTGTGGTTCTGAGGGATCTACCCATTTACGGAAGCATAGTCATCAGATCTGTTCGACTTAGCCGCATGCCAGGCACGGGTCACCTCTGGGCAAGTGGTATGCAACTGTATACAGCTGGAATTCTTTCAGTCGGTCAGTATAACACATATACCTGAGACCCTGCATCCGTTTGTCGAAGAACTGTTGGTGCCTTTCCAGCTGCTGCAGGTGTTGGGTCACATACATTCTGAACGGGGCATTGTACCCAATCATAGGTCTATTGAGTGATGAGTACAAGGACAATGACCTCCCCTGATCTAGATGTGAATCCCTTCATGATGATGTGGGCAATGTGGAAGGTCTACCTAACTATGTTAGCAACATGTGTGTCTAATTAACGGTTAACAACAACACGTGTCCCCAGATCACTGGTAACCCCTCCGCTCAGTGGACTGCCACCTATATGGTAGCTCGGGTAACCTTGTTCATCCCGGCGGGTATGCCTATGCATTTCCTGGCATTTAGCTGTAGGACATGTCTCTGGTACCACTTATCCACATCTGTGAGGCACTCCTGAAGGATATCTGTGTCAGATGTGTGTCTGACATTGCATCCGGGTTTGCAGTCAGATGCAAACATTGTCACCCATAACCCCTGTGTATGCGGTACATTGGAAACGAGATGCTGGAAATAGTGGACCCAGGACTGAGCCCCATGGGACACCACCTGTGACTGGCTGTGAGTATGACATGGCGCCAGCAACTATGGCCATGTGTGTTCTGTGACTTAGCCCGCTTTGCAACCCATATGGCGATGTATGGATTTACATTCAAGATGACGGGTTTATCAAGTATACCCGAGGGGTATTGTGTCAAGGCCTCTGCCGGGTTGAGGTAGGCTGTAAGAACTGCTTTACCCTCAGCAATGGTCTTGGTGACTGATTCTACAAAGTGAAACACGTAAAGGGCATGATCTGACTATGACCAAGCTAAACTGGGTTGTATCCAAAGTATGCGCGTCCCCTATGTCTTTATCTATGTGTCCCATTATGATCCATCTCCATGGCTTTGCAGATAAGGCTTGTCAAACTAATGGTATGGTAATAACCAGGGTCAGTGGAGGCACCATCTATGTGGAGGTGACTACAGTCGCCTGTGCTACTACTCAGGTAATGATCCTGAGGTGAGGCTAGGATTACACAGCTGTCCTAAGTGTGGGTTAAATTCCCCATAGAGTTCCTGGAGTGCACAGCTGGGACACCATGTGGACCCATGGATGCTGTGTTGACCGCCTTGGGGCTGATGTGGGTAATGCTGACATACCCACGCAGACGCGTTATCGCCTCGAGTCCGATGCCCAAGGGACCACACACATAGCCGGCCTTAGGCATAGGCCAAGTAGGTAGCCGCCTAGGGTGTTGCTCTACCGGGCACCTTTCCAGACTCTATTTGGTGTAGGTAGACCAGGAGGGGGTAGCGGTGATGTATCGGTGGCAACTTCTGCCTAGGTCACCACTTACCCTAAGGCCACTCTTCCCGTGGGTAATACAGCAGTACCCACACCCAGACGCTGGTCATCGCTAGGGTCATTGCTAGTATGGCACATCATCTACGTAAGGAAGGAAACCATATATCCCCAGACATAATGGCACAGCATAATGCCTGTTCGCCGCCAAAGGCAGACATACGCCACCCGCCGGTGCGGACGCACCGCGCGAGATGTCCGCTAACAATGCCGACAATGTGTCGCTTTGTGAAACAAACTCCACAGAGACATTCAATAATAGACAACGACGGACAACCCGATGTCCTCGCGGTTCGAGCTGTTCAACCTGTTACGCCATGTTAAATGTGTGTAGCACAGCGAACCGGGCCAAACAAAGCAACGGACATGTCTGTGGCTCAGTGAAAGTCGCCACGCAATGTTAAACCCTTGTAATATTGCACACAGGCCATACATACGGAGGGTTAGTAATGGAAGTAGGTTAGTTCGATCAGACCGCAGCAATTAGTATAACGAGATCTACAACGGATACACCGCCAATCGACATTACGGTTAAGACTAATTGGGGCCGTGACATGGTACCATGGACACGGACAAACGCGCTCCATGTGACTCATCTAACATTCAGACAGGGTCAGGGCGTCCCGCACAGTGGGCTGCCAAGACCAAACCCAAAGCACCACAGCAACACCCTGACAATCGAAGGCCTGTATGCATATGGGATATAAGCAGCTGTCATCTGAACAGCCCTGTGGTGACGACATATGCATCCTGGGCCATGAGCCAGGCGGAATTAGCAATGTTCAACATGCAGTACCGCGACCTTCCCAGCAGGAGAATGGATGCCTGTGACGCATGCGTAAAGGGGGTGATATGTAAATGTACATAGGGACCAAGGGTATGCATATTAATGACAACTAACAGCTAACGTGCACTGGTCACAGTAGTCAAACGTGACTGCAGTCACGCTGGAATTATGACTATAGAACATATAGATGTGCACGGTACGTAAAGCGCCCATGCTGCAAAGACTGTTACATATATAAAGCTGTAAGTGCTTTCTGCACACGCCCGCCAACCGGATCAGACATATGTTACCGAATAGTCACAAGTAACGCAAAACACGAACCACACAGACACTGTAAACATATATAAACGGACTACGGATATGCATGTGCGGCGCCAGAACCCACAATCCGACATGCGAAAGTGTATCGCAGCGGTGTGATCCAGTGGAACCAGGGAAGGTTACGGATGTCTCCTCCACACGCTTACATTCATAATTGTCAAATATATGCTTAAATAGTACCTATTGATTCCATGCTTTGTTATCGTAATGCTACTATTATACACATCGATATACAATAACCTGATCAACACACTACATTCTAAGGTGCACTCTCACCAATTATCAACTATGTGTCCGATACTGATTGTATTTACCAATATTGTAGATATATTAACACATTGTTGCCGATTATTGTTTCCATGAAGTAAGGCATGCAACACTGATATGTATATGTCACGCTATAATCAAGACTTGGAGCACTGTCCACCTAACTATGAGCAGGTTTATTGATTATTTCGCTTTAAACCGACTCTGAAGGAAGTGAATTAGGACGGCTATGTCATGACATCCGCATCCGACGGTGCCCCATGTTAGTAGTTGAGAGAGCTCAGTATCCTTTCACTGTGGAGTCTATCGATTTGACAGTGTCTGTTTCTGCCGATATATGTTCCATAATGTCGCTTATGAAGATGGGCAGGACGCAAGGTTTGCTGTATTTACGATACTGGCACGCGGATATAGATAGGCCATGTCATACAAACGATGGGTAGTCAAGCAGACATCCACGACTGGGGAACATACAGCGCAGTCAATACCACTGGCCAGATGGGGACAGTCAAACACGCTCTACACTTTACAAATGCACATCGGTGTCCATTGTAGGACTCCAAAAATTTGACTGTTTTGCCAGTATGCCAAGAACAGCCAATCCGAGTACAAACCGTGACTACGCACAGCTAGACATATGCACCACCAGCTGTTTAAGGTTGATGATACCTGCCCATGACATGCAGGACATATGAACAGAGGTCCCCAGACTGCCGCGTCCATACATGTAAGGCCCATATCCCAGTTCCGCACACATGAAGGATGTGTCATGCATCGGGGGTTGCAGCCCTGGTATCCTGGGTATGCAAAATGGGGCTCGTGTTGTTTGGCTGATAATCCGCTGTCCCGCCTGCGGGAGGGCTGCGGGTACAGGACGGCCTTAGTCCCCAGTAAGGATGCAAAGCACCCATAGGGTAATGCTAGAGGCATGTGTGAAATGTGTTCAGCCCTACATCAGTGTCCGGTAGGCATTTCCCAAGGATGGACAAACGACGGACAAGATGGCACCCATAATAGCAAGCCTGGTGGAATCACACAGCCGTAGTAGGGCATGACACAGGACATAAAGATGGAAACAGCAGTACATACACCCGTAGACATCCATCCTGCCATGCTAATCCCAGCGCATACAGCAGCCAAGGTGCTATCCAGTATGTGGGGATCACCCGCCCACTCTGGAACATACCCGCGACCTGTGGAACACATATTAATGGCACACCAACAACGCCAACTAGGAAGGTCATACTATCGCTAAAATATGGAGTTCACACACATAACCGACATACTGTCATGAATAAATAGGTTCTACATGTACCGCTGTGTTATACTGACAATACAGTGGCGGATAGTTCACAATGGTACCTGTGAGGATTATGTAAAGCAGTTGCCAACCTGCAGGACTACAGTAACACCCTATGGGTAAATTGTGGAAGGACACGGGTTACGAGCACTACATAATATGGGTAGGCGGACAGACATCCGAATGGGGAACATACGGCGCAGTCAAACCCACTGGCCGAATGGACACAGTCCAACATGTCCTAAACTTTACATATGCACATCGGTGTCCATTGCAGGACCCAAAATTACTCCTTAAGTGAGTGTGAGCAACATAGTGTGAACCGAAGAGGTGACAGCCGTGACTACGCACAGGTAGATATATGCACCACAGGTGTCTTCAAGGGTGATGACAGCCGCCCATGAAATGCAGGACATATGAATAGGACTCCCAGGCTGCTGCATCCATACACGCATTTCCACATCCCATTTCCGCACACATGAAGGGTGTGCAAGGGTACTGTCGACGGTTGCAGACATGGGATCGTGGGTATGCAAATATGGGTGTCGGTGTGGATTGGCAGATGATTCATCGCCCGCCTGCAGCGGACGTGGCCATGGCATATGCGCATTCGCAATACTAATACCGATCATCCAATCGAAATGGAGAATGCAGCTGTGAAATGTTGACAGCCCGATACTAGTGTCCAGTAGGCAGTTCCCATGGATGGACAAACGACGCCAAGATGGCACCCATAGCTGCAAACCTGGGGAATCCCACAGCTGTTGCAAGGCATAACCCAGGGAATACAGATACGTGTACAGTACACACACCCCATTCAAAGAAAGACCGCTGGGCAGATACCGCGCATACAACACTCCATGTGCCAGCACATCTATGGGGATCACACGCCCATACAGTGGAACAGATGGGTCACCTGTGTAAAGATACCAATGGCACAATCTCCACGCCTGCTGGGAATGACATAGGATGGTCAAACTATGGCGCTGACACCAAAGAAAGACATCCTTCGTGAATTAATAGGATTGATGTCAATACACCATGGCAAACACCCAATGAACAGGGAAGACTTGCTGGCACCCTATGGCCACAAACCATGTCACACATAGGTAGATGGAACAGTCAACATAAACATTTCATCCACGACAGGTCGCATATGGTATCCAAAGGTACTTCATAGACATGTATGCGCTTATCACCCGCTGGCCCCGTGGAGACTTACACATAACATGGAAGTATCCAGGCTTTAAATGTCCACCCTTACACTTCCATTTGTCACTTTCTATGCGAGCAATGGAGATGTAGCCACAGCATAGAAAGCAGAGACGCACTGCTAACTAAACACACACATGTCAACATCACAGAAAGCATACTATGAACACACGATTACATGATATTGTACTATGCAACACAAACAAACCGAAACCTGCAGCAAGAATAGTCCCCGAAGTTCGACACAACACAAGTCTTCGTAACATTTGAACAGTTCATTAAAACATGCAACGCTTTTGTTTCCACAACGGTGCAGGAAATATGCTATGTCTAAGAATGTTCACAAACAACAATGTGAGTCTTAACATGATTTTAAATATCACACTGTTGATTGTGAACACTGTAACAATTTGCTTATTCAGTGTATGGTCGAAAGCAACGGAAACACACACACACACGGAAGGGACGGAGATGAACCTACGCCTATTTACATGAACTCAGTACAGTATGAATCATTTACACAACGCTACCGAAGTTAACTGACGGAGCTGTCAGAGGCATACATGTAGGCTGCTGACGCCACCCGCAAGACAATATTTGAATAGCCAAGGCATGTGTCATAAGCCGCCTAAAAGCATAATCAGTCGCAGAGCCAGCTGGAAACACACACACACACACACACGGAAGGGACGGGGGACGAACCTACCACTATCTACATGAACACACTACTGTATGAAGCATTTACAGAACGCCACCGAAGTTTGCTAAACAGAGCGCTGTCACAGGCATACTTGTAGGCTGCTGACATCACCCGAAGACAATAGTTGGCAATAGCCAAGGCATGTGTTGCGGAGCCGCCTAAAAGCATAATCAGTCGCAGAGGCAGCTGGAAACACACACACACACACGGAAGGGACGGGGACTAACCTACGACTATCTACATGAACACACTACTGTATGAAGCATTTACAGAACGCTACCGAAGTTTGCTAAACAGAGCGCTGTCACAGGCATACTTGTAGGCTGCTGACGCCACCCGAAGACAATAGTTGGCAATAGCCAAGGCATGTGTTGCGGAGCCGCCTAAAAGCATAATCAGTCGCAGAGGCAGCTGGAAACACACACACACACACACACACGGAAGGGACGGGGACGAACCCACGACTATCTACATGAACACACTACTGTATGAAGCATTTACAGAACGCTGCCACCGAAGTTTGCTAAACAGAGCGCTGTCACAGGCATACTTGTAGGCTGCTGACGCCACCCGAAGACAATAGTTGGCAATAGCCAAGGCATGTGTTGCGGAGCCGCCTAAAAGCATAATCAGTCGCAGAGGCAGCTGGAAACACACACACACACCACACACACACGGAAGGGACGGGGACGAACCTACGACTATCTACATGAACACACTACTGTATGAAGCATTTACAGAACGCTACACCGAAGTTTGCTAAACAGAGCGCTGTCACAGGCATACTTGTAGGCTGCTGACGCCACCGAAGACAATAGTTGGCAATAGCCAAGGCATGTGCTGCGGAGCCGCCTAAAAGCATAATCAGTCGCAGAGGCAGCTGGAAACACACACACACACACACACGGAAGGGACGGGGACGAACCTACGACTATCTACATGAACACACTACTGTATGAAGCATTTACAGAACGCCACCGAAGTTTGCTAAACAGAGCGCTGTCACAGGCATACTTGTAGGCTGCTGACGCCAGCCGCGAAGACAATAGTTGGCAATAGCCAAGGCATGTGTTGTGGAGCCGCCTAAAAGCATAATCAGTCGCAGAGGCAGCTGGAAACACACACACACACAGACACACACGGAAGGGACGGGAACGAACCTACGACTATCTACATGAACACACAACTGTATGAAGCATTTACAGAACGCTACCGAAGTTTGCTAAACAGAGCGCTGTCACAGGCATACTTGTAGGCTGCTGACGCCACCCGCAAGACAATAGTTGGCAATAGCCAAGGCATGTGTTATGGAGCCGCCTAAAAGCATAATCAGTCGCAGAGGCAGCTGGAAACACACACACACACACACACACACACACACACACACACACACACACACACACACACACACGGAAAGGACGGGGACTAACCTACGCCTATCTACATGAACACACTACAGTATGAAGCATTTACAGAACGCCACCGAAGTTTACTGAGCAGAGCTGTCAGGAGGCATACCCCACGGAGTGGTATCATTTGCAAAGGCAATGCGCCCGATCGGTGTTCGACAGAGTGCGAGTCACGCAGTCTGTTACCATCCTGTCGCCGTGACACTAACACGCTAGTGCTGCAGTCGAGAATAACAAGTAACTACTGATCAGTACATCACTGCATACCGGGCATGCTCAGACACTTAGACTCGCACAGGGCAGACATGCATACACATGTTGCGACGGCATGGGTGGCGAATGTGGACCGTCGTGTGTCCAGCCACACAACAGAAACCTGGCCATGCCACAGACGCGTCCGCTGCGAGGGGATAGAGGCATGCACCCGGGTATTACTGCAGACGGCCGCGGTGTGCACTGTGCTGTGTGTCTATCTACACAGCTGCCTACTGGGCATGCTCAGACACTTAGAGTCGGCACAGATCAGACATGCATACACATGGTGCGACGGCATGGGTGGCGGAATGCGGACCATCCTGTGTGTCCGCCACACAACAGTAACACCGTCATGCCACAGACGTTGTTGTTGCTGCGGGGAATATGTAGGTGCAATTAACCATGTGTAGGACTGGCCTACAGTTTGTTGCATGCTACAGACAACCCTCCCAAACACAGGATACCTTCACAGATGTCCTGAGGACACTGGTGAGTGGGCATGCTCTCACAACAGCACCGTTGGGTGACATGAACCACCCATACATAGCCTGGGAACATTACCCATGGCACAACACAGTACGCCAGCAGTCCCAGGTGTTCACACACCTGGCCACTGTTAAACAGCCATGCACCATACATACCAGGGGATGTCTGACAGTTCTGCCCATCACGCATGGTGAGGATATGCCCCACACAGGATGTACAGCCCTCAATGGTGATGCAAGACCGTATAGTGGATCCACTGGTCATCCACTCACTGTAACCAACACCAGCATGGGGACCTCAGTGATGACCTCTCCACAGAAAACCACACACATCATATGACCGTGTGGTACCCTACATGTCCTCCATGCCAATGTTGAACAGAGGCCAGACCGCAAACGCCAACTAATGCCTTCCCCGACCACTCCACATGCATGTCTGCAACAGGCAAACATGATGACATCAGGACCTTGTCCACCACAGGTAGGCACATGGTGTGGTGGACCGCAGCCACTGACTACCTGTACATCAACAGTTGAGCTACTACATGGCAGGGCAATGACAGTACCAGGGAAACCATCACCCATTCATACCGGCCACCATACGGCCCCACATACCAACATCCAGGTCCGCCGTGGGAGTGGTACTGCAGAGGGCACATGAGACAACCACAGGGCCTTCCCTAACTGTGGTAAGGACATGGTTGGGGCACACAGACTTGCCTGAAATGGTCCAGAATGGTACAACAGTCACTGCACCCACAGACATTGTCTGCATACCACAGGACATGTTCCATGCATACATCCCCCAACAGGGAACATATCCATCCCACCAGAGTGTATCCTCCCAAACATGTCATATGGCCTGGAGTGATCCCATATCTCTATGGCGCTTGACACGCCAGCAATGGGCACCGATGGTTTCCCTGGCTGTGTGCTACCCATCCTCTTTGAGGCCCTCGCCCACACATGCGCCACTGTGTCATGTTAGCCTTACTATGGGCTATGTCCCCAATGGATGCCATATGGCATCTGTGGTCCCACTATGCCAGGGTAGTGCTCCTATGGACTGTCAACAGCCACACCCTATACGCTTGACAAGTGTTGTCTGCAAAGCTGTGTGGAGGTCCATACAGGTGGTCATGGTTACAGATAGCGTGTACAGCCAATACCGAACATACCCACAACTACATAGTCAAGGGCGGATCCTGCCTCCAACCTGCTCGCCCAGTCTGGAGTGTACACCAAGGCCATTGATGGGGATATGTGGGTTTGCACACAGTACCATGACCTGGTGGGAGCGGTCAGAGCACACTACACATGGGACCCATGTAAAGGCTCGCCAGCATACATGTGGGGACATATGTCACCCGATGCTTCTCACACAGGTTGGAGGTCACACCACACAGGGTTGGTGCTGAAGGTGCCTTGTCACACTCATATCTGGACCCAGTGGAGGCCCACAGGGCTCACTCCTGTGCCCCTGCCATATGGCATCCGACCTTCCAATGTGCATGCAATCATAGGGGATTGTAGCAGACAAGGTATGCAGATGACTACGCGACCGCCGACATACCCAGCACCCCATGTTACACCTAACATCCACCTAGGGCGCCATAGACATGGATGACTGGTGCCAGAGCCATGGCCTGCTACCAAATGCCAGAGAAGGTGCAGCCCTACCCAGTGTGAAGAACATGTTCGTCCCAATGTCACATGTAGGTGGTACGCCATTAAAGATGGTGGACATGTTCAGGAAATGGCTACCACACCTGTTGGCAACCTCTGTCAACACACACAATGGCAATGTGGGTGTGAAGACATTCCATTGTGGCCTCCTGGTCTGGATGGAATGGCAACCACATCAGGGTGTTCATTGTACCCTGTACACATCACACACCAGTGCAATGACTGCGCATAATGGCACATGTGGCCTGTAGCTAACCTGACGCCTGCAGCACTCGGAAGGACCGCAAACGCTCCACAAGACGGGATGACGGTGCTAGGACATCTGACACAAGGTGCACTGCCAAGGGGACACCGGCGGTGGATCTTCACAGCACAGCTGCTCCGTGGTGATCTGTGCCTGACATACACGGCCATGTCTGACCTGGGTGACATGGGCACATTCCACCTCCCAGGCCCCATGCAAACACGGGCACAGAAGTGACTGTCAGACACCTCAACCCAAAGATGAGTGGGACGTGCTGGGGAACAGGGTAACGCCAGACACACACTACAACACGGGAGGAGTGCCAGGCCATGTGAAGGAAAGGCCCTGACTGCCTTTGTCCAGGACTGCTAATGACGGTGGATGTGTGACTATAGTTATGCGCCAGTCAACCTCTGTGTGTCACTGCTAGACCAGGGACTGGGGACTGATGGATATGGCATCCCCATCCTGAGGGGTGTTAGATGCCACACACAGTCATGCTAGGTCCACACATGTCGAGGGCACATATCCTGTCACGCTCATGTGTGCCTATGTACCTATGTAGGGTCCATGCCGGATGTGGGTAACTGTGCTATGCTGATTTTGCCAGACATGCCTGTGGGTACCCCACGACTACACGCGGGGAACTAATTACAGTGCTCCCAGTAGGCACGCAAGTACACCATCAGTATCATACGGGTTAACTGCACCGACATGGTGCTACACATGTAACCACCACACATACTGTGTACACATATCAATGAATGCTGCACCTGTCCTGCATGGTATGTCTGCTGCATGATGTCCGTGCACAACACACATCACATACACACCTGTCACCAGCCATACACACACACCACAACATACACATCACCCACTATGCGGGGACAGGTATCACATACACGTCTCACTATCGCGTCCACCCTGTACATCACAATGTGCCAGCTTAACGCTGCATTGATGCTGTGGCTCACAGTTATGCGGCAGAGACTTAATCATATGCACAGGGTGATATGTGCCACAGGCATGGGCTGTGCCAATGGATGACATCATGTGTGTGTGTAAGGGCAAGTGCATTGAGTGGGCATGACTATGTAGATTGCATGTGGGTGTGGTGGAGCCCTACAGTTGTGTCTGCTGTGTGTGGGTGTGTGTGTACACAGTTCAGTCATCTGTGATGCCTACACCGGGTATGCTTGGCAGCCCCTGACTGTACAGTGCAGGTGTTACGGCTCACTGTGTCTGCCGGGCGGCGACCCGCTTCGCCTGGGGTCGCGACGGGCACGACCGGGTGGAGGTACAGAGTGTCCACTCTCCGATGTCACATGTCCGCTGGAAACGCGCTCCACGACGGGCCGCCCAGGGCCACGCCCACGCGGCCTGCTCTGTCCTGGTGTGGATGGTGTGGTAGCAGCTGCAGTGCTACTGCTACCATCACTGTCTGTGTGGGCATGGGAGGTGGCACGCACACGCTGACCTGCAGCAGGTGGTGTTGCTGGCACACGCCCACGCGCCCTATGCCTCACCCCTACCTGGTGTTCCTGCACGGACTCGCGACGCCAAGGATGGCCAAGCCTCGGTCGATGAGACCAGCCATATCGCCTAATCTCCTATCCAGAACATCGGCAAGATGCTGTTGTGCATTCGCCAATGCCTGGATGCTGTCATTTAGGGTACGGATTATGGACCTCTGCAGCCTCTGCCCTCCTGGTTCTGCCGCTCGCACGCGCCTGCGCCGCCATTACAGTCTGGAACATGCGCCTGGTTATACCAGCTGCTGCACCCTGGACGGCAGGTGTATGTCTAGCGGTGCTCCCCACGGGCAGCACCTGCCACATGCCTGCGCGGCACTGCACCAGTCCTTACACTGGCAACATCGCGGTGTACCCACACCTTCTGCAGCCACCACACATTCCTGCTCGGGGACAACAGACGCTGACTGACCGTCATCTATGGGCAACGGTGTTGGGGTATGTGTCGGCATCTGAACCGCGTGCAGGGATGAAAGGGACGCATGTGTGATGTTCTCCAGTGGCACAGACTCTGCCTGTGACGACCCTGCCTGTGCCTCATGCACATGCTCATCACCACTAGTATCTGTGGGGACACTAGCATCAGATTGACCGCAGGAGGGGAACGCACCTACAGCACCTGTCAATACAAAGACATACCATCGGGTTACAATACAGACACACACACACACACACACACACACACACACACACACACACACACACACACACACACACACACACACACACACACACACACACACACACACACAGCATGCATGTGATTATGCAGGTGGCATGCAGCATTCACACAACACAGACCAGTGAATGCAGACCAGACATTCATAGTGGCAGTATGTACACTGCCCTGGTGGGGACAGTACAACAGGCAGGTGTCATTTAGTAGGCATGCAGTACACACATTCATGGTAGTTTGCATGCATCAGCTGATACACCGCGGTGGTCACGCAAGTTGGGAGTACACATGGCTGCCAACACTATGTAATGTACATAGCACACATGTGCGATCATGTGGACGTGTGAAGATGGTGTCCCACCGCATGCACCACATCACGATGGCTGTCATGGTGCAGTGTTATGTGTACAGTGTACAGATACAATGTATGTGTAACAGTGATGTCTGTGTAGGCACGTTTGCTGTGAGCTGTGTGCATAGCTGTACGGTGTGTGGTGCGGGCTCTGTGCCACTGCACAGTAGCAGGACACAGCTATGTGTCTGTGCGATGCGTGACCTGGACGCATTACATTGCCATGTCTGTAAGCCAGTTCAGCTGCTCAGCAGCACATATATGGTGGACATTGGAGGCACCTGTAGTAGCTGTGGAGAGGAATTTCATGTCACTGGTGTACTACATCAGATGTCCAGGGGTCCACTACATTGATGAACCCACTATGTGTGTACAGGGTGCAATGGTGAGTACCCACTGTGGATGTGCTGTGTGGCAACATGCCTGTAGGTATCAACCATGGCCTTGTCTGTCTGACTCATTGACAATTGTGTGTGGTAGACATTGTGCACACGGCCCTGTGGTGGCCCATGTGACATACACCCATACTAGTGTGACGGTCACATTCTCTACGGATATGCTGACAGTGTGTATGTCTGCTATGTTGTGCATAGGTCATATCATGGTGTGACAATGCTGCAGCCAGACATCCATCGCATGGGACATGGCATGCGCCATGTCACAACGCAGCACCGATGCAGGGCATGGGTCACATTGGTAACACCTGTGCTCTGGCCAGATCACAGCTCACTCTGTGGTACTGTGTCCATACTGCACTGGCATACCAATGCATACTACACATGCAGCCATTGTGTAACACCTACACCATTGTATGCATAGCTGAATGCACGTAACACACCAATTGGTTGTGTGGTGTCATACCACTCTACGGTAACGGGTGTATCTACTGTACATGGGTGGTGTGTATGTCGGTGGTGCGAGCTGTATACCGTGACGGGGCACACACAGGTGAGCATGTCATGCCTAGACACATGGGGAATATCAATACAGCAGAACATGCGCTTGACTGGCAACAGACTTACCTGCAACAGACCCTTGTCCTTGCGACACGCCAGGCGAACCTGTAAAGGCATTACACAAAGGTCTACACATTAGCCAATACTATCTCCCAGGTCAGCACCGTGCATGACACATCATGCATGTGTGGTTGCATGTGCTATGCACATGTCTGCTAACACAACATAGCATACAATGGTTTGCATCTTGTGTGGCCATATACCTGGCATGTATTGCTATATCATGTGTTGTACTATGACACCCACACCCACGCCGCCTATCATACAAACATGCAACCCTGACATACCATGCAGCTCCAGGCTCATAGTTAGGGAGACACCCACCTCCACGATGGACGCAAGTGGTTCTGCGTGTTGTTCCGCGGGTGTCCCCAGACTGGCCAGGAGCTCCTCCGTAGCTGTGAGTGGGGCTGTGTTGGTGGCCCACCACCCGTCCCACGCTGTTGCCTGGCGATTCCAGCGGCACGCTGTCTTGCATGCTGGATCAGGTCTGTGGCGTGCCTGGGGATTTGTTGGTAGCTGCCGTTGGTTCCGCCCACGCTGTTCACCCTCCTGCACAACTCCTCCCACATCTCCTGCCGCTCTTGTGCCTGCTGTGGCACATGGCTAAACAGGGCGCTAGAAGTTACTCT
Organism: Protopterus annectens; assembly: GCF_019279795.1. NCBI lineage: Eukaryota > Metazoa > Chordata > Ceratodontiformes > Protopteridae > Protopterus > Protopterus annectens. The sequence continues at coordinate 1,895,859,242 of NC_056725.1, forward strand.
GGAGGTATGGTATGATGACCTCCTCCTCCTGTCGGCTAAATGGTGGAAGCCGGAACGTGGCATTATCTGGAAGACATAATGATGGTGGCAGGTCACATTCACACTGCTGTGCTGGCATACTGTTGGAAATACATTGCTATGACATGTACGACATCTGCACAGTGATCTGTGAAGGGCATCGTGGCGGTGACACAGCCGATGTTGTGGCTTCACACCATTGAGCACTGGGTGTCACATCATATCTGTGTGCCACCCCATCACACTGTGCACGCACCATGTAGATGTTAGCCTGCCATGGACATGTGTACCTGGCTGCACCTATGTCCATATCAGTTGGCATATGTCCCCATGTGACGACTGTGCTACTCTTCACCTGTACGCTGTGTCTATGTCAGTACACATCACGCCTGTGTCCATTGTGAACGCCAGCAGCCGCACTGTACACATACACATGGACACCTGCACATGCATGTGTTGTGCCATGTACTTCCACACAGCACTGTACCGGTGCTGGACAACTTGCCCCAGCTCACCTGTGTTACGATGTGATAGACATGGAGCAATGTGTAACCATGACACATTAGCAGGAAAGGCCATGCATAGCATGTACACGCACACATTGTGCAGAGCATCACACAGCACCTGTAACATGACAGGGTGCATCGCCACCACATTACTACTGTGTATGGTTGATAGTGAGAGTGCCCTTTGTCCATTGCACCATGTGGGACTGTGATAGCTCATGCAGCCTTGCTGGTCATCTCTGCATGATATGGCAGGGTATGCCACATACATGGCAATGGGTGTGACCCACCCAGGGGCTGACGGTATTGGCAGGGTGGCTGTCCATTGCTTTGTCATAGCTGTGTGAATATGGACATTCAACATGTTTATCACCATGGTGTGGAGACTGTCCTCCAGCGAGGTATGCGGTACACAGCTTGTTGAGGGTGTGTGTGGTGCATGCAGGTATCACACATCCATGCATACACTGTAGCCCTGGCAGGTGCTATGTGCTGGGATGTTGATCGACACAGTGCTGTATGTGTACACACACCGCTATCCCATGCACATGGATATCTGCCTGAACTGATGTGGGTAACACATATGTGTACATACATTGCCCGCTGCCACCCACATGTCTGCTGCTGCACTACACACCGCCATCCCTCCCTGTGTGAATGTGGTGTTGGCCTCAGCAGAGGTATCCATGTATGGGGACATGGATGTTCACATAGCAGGCCCACTGATGGTATCGCCGATCTGACCATACACATATGATGCACCCTCACACATACAACCCATTCATATTGTTGTTCACAATGGTGACACGGCTATATTGCTATGCCGGAGCCATTCACAGACATACATACACAGAGGCATGCACGCCCATCTGTGTCATTGGCGGACTATTGGTGTGGTTTGGCACCTAACGGTTTGACTGCAGGTGGCGAGACCTACTGTGCACATGTCTACATGGTAGGCCTGTTCTACGGTAGGCATCTGTGATGTGCTGTGCACATCTCATACCTGCACATTTGCTTGTTGTCCATCGGTCCACAGGCCAGTGGTGGGACATACAGGGATGTTGCTGAACATATGTACATGCGACCCTGTACAACTGTGACGCTTAGCCTCTCAGATGCTCATGTGTCGTGGACGGAACACCGCATACACACATGTGGTTGTGGGCCGCCCATACCCATCTCCACCTGTGGGTTGCTATCATCCCACACACTCCTTGTACTGTATGTTCAGGCTATGCAGCTATGTGGGGCTTGTGTGCATACAATACGATACTATGTGCCTTTGCACCCATCACAGACATTGTCACACAGGTACACCGCAGCCATACACATCGCAGATTGTTGTCAGCATGTCACATGTGGTACACACCTAACACATCTCCCGCGGGACATGGTAATCTGTATGGGCATGTCCAGTAGTGACATACCACAGCTACCCCTACATGACGGCTATGCAGGACATGTCTGTGTACATCTACTGTGACATATACACAAGCAATGCCCCCTACCTACATCACATGGTACTACCTGTGGAGTATGTGTGTCTGCATCCATGCTATGGCCATAGATGACAATTGTACATCTATATGTGCAACATACCTCAGTGGGGTTGTCATGAGCACATGTTCCATGTGTCAATGCATTGTTTGTGTCTGTTGGGCAGTCATTGTTGTGCATGGTTTACATGGCTGACATAGTGTACTGTGTCTGATTCCAGGTACTTCATTGGGCTACCAGCATTGTACATTTCTACAGCACATTCCAGCCATCATGTAGCCAGCTTAGATGACAGCGGGAGGTGTTCTGCCATGTGCACCTATGTCACACGGTACAAGGGTGACTGACACACATTGTCGGACTGGGTTCTGACTGCTGTGGATGTGTGTACCGGTGTTGACAACCATGACTGCACCAGATGGTGTCTTCTGGATGTGTGACATTCACAACAAACACCCACATTCACATAGCAGCACATCCCCCACGACAATTGACATTCCTGCCTGAACACTGTGTACGGTATGTTTGTATGACCACTGCATATATCACTGGTGGCCACCAGCATGGCTGCCTACAACAGCAGTGTGTATCCTGTGCAAACATGGTTACACCAGTCACACCACACCTGTGCCAGCTGGCCCTGTAGTGGGTGACAGTGCAGTTCCATTCATCATGTAACAGTATACATCGTGCACCAGTATGTTGCAGACATGTGAACGGCTGTGCTACTCAACATATGCACACATGACACATCACCTGGTACACCGTGTCTGCCTTGCCACCTGCTATTGTGACCACCCTGTGATGACATTGTACGGCCCACATGGACGTGGACATGTGATGGCTCAATGGTGAATTAACCATCCAGGTGTGTGTCTAGCCAGGTGTCCAGTAGCCACTGGTCTGCATGCAGGGATAGTCTACATTGGCCTACTCTGTCACTGGGACTGTTGACTATGGTCATACTGTTGTTATGCAGGCATGTGCTGTTTGTCCAGTCTGATAGTCGTGTTGAACCACACTACCGCGGCACACATGACGGTGGACATCTGGCTAAGGTGTGCAGCCCACATGTACATCTTCTCATGCTATGCTGCCTGTGCAGCGGTGTCACATGTCTGTCTCTGGCAGGGCTGTCACAGGTAGGCACAGCATGCAGTGATGTGTGACAATGCTTACACCTCCACTGTGCTGTACACTAGCACTGCACACACAGTACAGCACACATGTCATTTATCTACGGTGCCTGGGACCTGCCTCCATGCCCTACACGGCACACCTGCCAGTCCAGATTGTACACAGATCATACCTCCCAGTCACATACCTGGACTGCAACACACACAGGTGGGTGGTTCCCACACCACACCGTGATTTACACACATACTGTATTTTCCCATGACACATTGCATCATAGGTAGTCCATGTTCAGATACCCATGTTTGTGGCCACTACACACATTGTGACACGCGACAGTGCAGACACTGTACACCACAGGTTACATGCCAGTCGGGTTGGCATGCTGTACATTGCACCTGGGACAGTTGCTACTGCTATGTATTGCCAGCAACACGACCTTCCCTAGTATGGACTCCCACGCACTCCACACATGCTTGGCCATGCAGTACGCATAGCTGGGTGACACATTACACGACACATACCATACCTACACTACCCTCAGCATGCACCAAACCTCCATGTGTCTGTATGCTAGGCCTACACACCTCCCTCTGTTTGCTGAACATCCATGCTTACCATCCCTGCTAGCCACACCCTAAGCACACAACCATAGCAGCATGCATGGTACATACACACTACAGCCGGTATTACTGACATCCACTGACAGAGGTAGTTGAGGGCATGGCACCCCGTCCGATGGACAGTCTATGTGCCTATGCCAACAGTGATCACAGTGCACTTCTGCTACATTTACACACTGGTAGGGACCATGCTATTCCACACTGAGACATGGTGGTGCTGGCATTTTCACAGACGCCACAGTGGTATTCCTGTTCCATGCACACGCTGTATGGGCACATGTGCAGGCTGTTGCACGGTAGTTTTGTTCACCTGTGTGTTGTGTGTCACTTGACAGTCATGGTGTGTCCTGCTGGTGCATGACATATCCACAGCTAGCTACCTACACATGACTGCCAGACATTGCAGTGTGGGCCCTCACGCAGTGTGGTGGTATGTCTCTGCTGTTTGACTACATCCACATTCAATGCAGCATACCACGGTCATGCAGGCATTGACGACACAGATGTTGCTGGCATCCTGCCTGCCAATGGGGTACCTACCAACAATACACACTCTCACTCACTACAGGGTTCCAATCCTTGGCTGGACATTGTATTAACCCTGTGGACACATACATAGTACTGGCATGCACATGTTATGTCTGGGAACACAGTCCCAATGTCACCTCCAACCGCCATAGTTGTTGTATCCCGCCAACCTGGCTGTTACATGTCTCTGCAGCAGCTCACGTCTCTGACTGCTTGCCCATTCATGTACCTTGTGCACCCTGACCACCACACTACCACATCTATCACACTACACATGGATGGTACTGCATTGCACGTATGGGGCTGCATCTCTACACCCATGACTGGGCCATTCAGTATGGCACTGGGCCACATCTTGACATACATGCTTCACACACTCATTGACTACCTGCATGCCTTTCCTGGCACCCTTGTTGGGCTTCTGTGCGCCACAGCACACCACATCCCATGCTGGCCACCTGTCATATTATTGCATGGGTGGTTGGGGTGGTACAGAGGGTATCACATCAGACATGATCCGCCTTTGCCCTTCAGCACCATTCCACTTTATGCTATTGACAGTGTACACATCCAGCATCACATCGCACTTATGTATCGGCATGTTACGCCATGTGCCTTCTGTACAGTTCACACAGTGGTGCAGGCATATCATGCTGACTACAACATTTCAGGACGGTGGCATTGCACGCTCCTCAGACATGTGGCCCCTCATGCTCAGTATTTGCATACGTACACTACCTGCTGTCACACAGTACTGTACATGCCTACATATACCACTTCTACATACCTGGCAGCATTCTAGCTCATCCTATTCATGTTGCTGACACCCATACAGGTGTCAGTGTGGCAGATATATCATGTAGATATCATTGCATCAGTTACATCACACATAGTGCATACACATCACCTTTGCATACTGACAGTCATGCGTTGTATCACATGGATACTGTCCCTATACAGGCATATCACGCTGTACATGGTTGATGTACACACACATGGCCCACATGGTGCTGTGGTTGCCATATTACACCATAGCGGGTACACATGTGCAGGACTACACATTTCTGGACCGTATGTCTAGCTGATACCTTGGGTGCCCTTGTACCTGTGCCATACACACATGTACACGCAGGCCGTGTTACAATGACACATGTGTGGTGTACCTTACACAATGGATACAACGTTACATGTCTCAGTATAGTCATGCTGTGCTCTCTACCCAGCTCAGACAGTTGACATATGCAAATGACAGTCATGTAACACATCTGTGCTCACCTGCATGCCACTAACACAGGGGTGTAATGTACTCTGCCATGGGCCATGTTCTCCACAGTACTGATGCATGTAGTACTCCTACATGGCGCTTGCTGTGGGCAGGGGAGGAGCAGTCCTGCATGTGTGCACACATGCCACATTGCTCAGCCCGGCGCCTGTGTGACATCCACAGACTGGACACACACCTTGCTGTGGGACATAGGTCCTGTGCACATCCCACAGGCGCACTGTGTCACTAGTCATGTGATAGGTGCCTTGGTGGTAGGGTGGCACACACGCATGGTACCACCACAGCGGACGATTGTATAGACATGACAGTTGACATCCAGTTCTGCCGCTCAGTGGACACTACCATGGGGTGTCAGTACTGTGTACATTGCACATGTGTTTACACACGGCCCTGCATGACATCATTGTGGCACACATTGCACCTGCTATGGAACGCTTTGGACATGGTCACTTGCTGTTACCTCCATTTCGGTACCTATTCTGCTACTACATTGTCCCATATGTGCAGGCCATACATATCTTGTGTATGTATATAACATTAGCCCATCGCCCATCATGCATGCTATGCCTGTGATACTGTCTATGATTTGTGAACATATCCATCATGCCAGCTTTGCATTACACATAATTGACATAGTCGCCTCTACTGCGGATAGGTGCACGCCGTAAGACATTCCGTGATGACATCGACGGTATATGCCCATGCACATGTGTGCTGTGACACTATACATAAATGTCCTATCCCCTGCTGTGGCACTTCAGTGTTGGATATCCACTGCCAGCATCGGCGTGGGTGGTGGCATTGTTCTGTGTTTGCAACCCCTATGGCAGACCTGGGGTAGGGTTACCACCTGTGCCACTTTGCAAGGGACAGTCCCTCCTTGGGCAGTTGTGTCCTGACAAATTTATCACAAATGGCAAATGTCCTGAGATTGTGGGACATCACTATATCCCATTCTTATGTAAGAGTTGCATAACATACTTATTTATGTATGTACATTCCTAACTGTTACAAGACACACAATAAGCAACTGAACTGCTACAAGACTACACTTTTCTTTATGCAAAAGAGTAGAGTTCTAACCTTTGTACTGACCATGGGTATGTGTCCACCTGTAACATCTGAAGTGTGTCCCGACGATTTCCCACTTTGGCCTTTTGAAAGGGTGGCAAGCCGCCCTGGGGTTATCGCGGTGTTTACATGTTGTCCCACTGCTGTGCACACGCTTGTCCACAGTTGTTGGTATGCTGCGCGCTTTAGCATTACATATCCATCCTTCGCCTCTCTCTCCCTGATGGACAGGTATCTTTACCTACACACACCGCTCACATACTGTACAGATTCGCCATAATGATCGTATGCTACACACCAGTACATGTCGCGGGTTCGACAAACCTTTCCGCCTTTTGTTTTGAGTTCGCCTCTATTCCCCTGTTTCTCTTTGTCTACTTTGTATGCTCGTATGAACATACGGTTTGAATATCCAGGAGTCTTCCTTATATTCGCCGTCGCCTGATGCATGTGGGTTAATCAGGCCAATAGCTGTTCCTCGGTGTGTACTTATGCGCATATCAGCGTGATCCCCTTCCTTTCGCTCGCTACGCCGGCACTAGGCCATGGTTCTTTCCTCGTGGCCGTTGGTTATTTGCAATACCTTCGTGAGGATGGTATGTATTGTATCATGTTTGTGTGACTGCATCCGCTATGTGTGTTGTCGGGTACATTTCGCTGTGGTGTTAGCCGTGGATTGTGTGTGTTGGGTATGGTATTGTGTTCGACATGTGGGTCCCCGTGTCCTGGCGGCAGTTGTCCTTGGCGCTGCGCACTCAAATGTGTTACATGGCTGTTATTTTCCTGTACATAGCTTAATGCAGGGATGCATGAGCCGCTGCTAGTGTTTCCCAGGAGCTTGTTGTGGGTATGCCGCTGTCATTCACTGCCTGTATGTGTTTGCTACGGTTTTAGCTGTTATCCCTTTGATATGTGCAATGGGGTATATCTGCGGATGTGGGTGACGGGTACGGGTGTGAGTCTTGCATTTATACATACCAGATATGCTTGTGTGTGTGCTCCATCCGTGCTTGGGGAGCTGCGGGTTACCTGTGTGTTGTTCCGGGAATGTTTGTTTTGTTGATGTCGACTGCTGACGGTATCGCCTGCATGTGTGCTGCCTGCACGATTCCTCCTTCACATCGGGTTATATATCTGCGGATGTTCGTCCGCGCCTACCATCCATTGGCATTTTGTCGCTGATAGTTACGGTGATTGTGGTCCTATACTTGGGGCGGACTGTATGCTACCGTAGCCTCCTATTCGTGGTGCCGCTTGCTTACGCCACGGTCGTGGAACACACCGCGTATTTACCGGACCGTGACTGTTCACGATCGGTGCCGGATGGCACATTCAGATTTTCGCCGCACATGCCTGATGCTGTGTAACGCTGTCGACGGACCGCGGTGGAGTGTACGCTATGGCCGCCATACCCACGGTCGTGGTTTGTACATGCGCCCTTTGCATCTCCTGTTTGCTATGGCCCTGTGGTACACTTTGGGACATTTGGCGCTTTGCATCATTTTACGCCGCCACGCATAGCCACTGAGGAGATGTCAGTACTACTTTGTGGGTACTGCTGTACATACGCCTATGGTTCCTGTACTGTATGCCTACGCCTGTTATTACACGACATGTCACCTTCATACACAGTTTACACTGGCACACACATTACACACACACAGCGGAACACACGACAACCTCACCTCACACATACACATATTGCCGCCATGGCTGTCAACCTTCTATTTCCGGAGTGGGGAACACACACAGTAGTAATGTGAAACACATGGGCATAATGTGGAACACATAGTAATGGCATAGTGACAACTTCAGCTAAGTAGGTCATAGGTTGATTATGATATGCTGATTTACTTACAGTGAAGAACCTTTACTAACTTACTATGAGTACATTCTATTTACCAGGATGTCATTTATATACATTCCTAACAATGGTTGTTTGAGAGACATTTTCAATGTGGAACTTGGAGGAACTGCGAGGAACATGCACTGTTTTACACCCCAGATGAGGTACGCCTCATAATGTCGCACACTTCACTGGTATGCTTTCCGCCGACCGACGGTTGAACACAATACCTACGCTATCGACGCCGGTGGCGGTGTATCTCCGCGACTCATGTCCTATGGATATGACACGCACATATGTAGGGTTGCCACCTTTCAAATGGCCAAAGTGGGACATTTTAGTAGGTACGCCAGATTTTGCATGCCAACACATACCCACGGCCAGTACAAAGGACAGCGATTCACTTTTTGACGGAATACAAAGCTGTAGCATTACAGTTGCTTATTCTGTTTATTATCATATTTAGATGTTTCTTCTACAAAATAACTGTTTTCTGCAACTAATAAAGTAATTATGGGAAATGGTTTTGTCCTACAATCTCAGGACATTTGCCATTTTGTCATTGTTTTTGCAGGACACAACTGCCCAAAGGTGGACTGTCCTCACAACGGGACAGGTGGTGACCCTACACATATCCCGCTACTGTACCGTGGACCGGTGACCATCCCGACACGCCGGATATGTATTGCTGCAGGTTAACATTTCCATGGCTGGCGCATCTGCCCTGCCCACCCTCCAGGATGATCGGGTTGTCGGTCACTATGTTTAATATGTGGTGATTTCGCCTTACTTATCTGTGACCTTGCATCCCTGGGTTCCATATTACCCTGTTGTCCTTTCTATCTGTGTATGCGCATATATTTCTACATGTGTACTGATATGTATTTCCGTGATTCTGTGTATGCAAATGCGCATGTGTGGTCGACTTGGCGATAGTGGCAGCATATGGCTACGCCCGGTGCTGCTGAACCGGGCGGCGCTGAGGTGTTGGCGCTCCATGCTCTGCTCACTATTTTTTGTGCAGTGTTTGGGCCATGCCCTTGCTGAAGTCACACATACGCCCGCACATACGGTACACATTACGGGTGGACATGCTTGTGTGGCCTCCATTTTACTGTGTGTGCAGGTCAGGAGGCCTCAGTCGATGGCGCCTACACTGTCAAAGTACGTGCTATGCTCCTCTTTGCCAGGGCGTAGGCATATTGGGTACGCCTCTGTCTACCTACTGGGGCTGGCTCAGTGTGTCCGTGGCGCCCGCACGCCTCTGTGCCTGTGCTTGCCCTGGCAGTTGTGGCGGGCTTGGTGGCCCTCCGGCATTATGTCCCTGCAGCAGCTGTTTCCGCAGAATCATATTGTGTAGCATACAACATACTATGAATATGTGGGCACTTGTGCCTGGAGAGTACTGCAAGGCTCCACCGGATGTATCCAAGCACCGGAACCGTGATTTCAAGATCCCGAACACACGCCTATGATTATTCTCGTTTGTGCGTGTGCGTCATTATGGCGTTCTTGCATGTGTGTGTGTGCATTTCTGATGGGTGTCATCAACCACGGCTCCAGTGCGTAGCCAGCATCCCCACAAGGTGACCTTGTGTGATGTCCCCACTGGCTAATACCTGATACAGCTGTGAGGCATGCCAGATATGGGAGTCGTGGTAGCTTCCAGGGCTGCCAGCACACACATCCATGATAATGCCCCGCGCATTGCACATGACCTGGCAATTGATGGAGGGGTATCCCTTGCGGTTTATGTAGCGCCTACCCTGCTCCCCAGGTGGTGACTTGATTTCTATGTGCGCACAGTCTATCGCACTCCAGGACCTCCGGTATTGTGCCACACGGTGGAAGCGGCGATATTGCTAGCCAACTCCTCCTGAGATGTGGGGAACTTTATGTGCTCATGGGCATGTGGTAACATGGCATCCAGGAACTGGTGTAGTACCCTGGATGCTGATGCCTGTGAGATGCCCATTATGTCCCCGTGGGCCTTTGAAAGGTACCTGTAGCCAGTATTCGCAAGCTCACACATACCTTTGTGTCCACTGGGATGGGCTCCTCTGTTGTCTCTTGTTCTCAGGCGGCCGCACAGCTCCACTATTTGCTGTAACGTGTCCCTGTCCACCCTGTAGCGCTCTACTATCTCCAGGTCTCGCAGCCCCTGGTAGGTCACCCTTGGTCTGAACACTCTCCTTCTCCTGTGAGGCCTACGGTAGTTGTCGGCACCACCCTCCGCAACTCCGCCTGTCTCTGCCACATACCTATGCATCACGCCACGGCGGCACCCAGCATATACATGTTAAAAGTTCCCCGCCTGTTTACACCCCACGGTGCGGCGCTTGGGAAATCGCGCTGTGTGTTGTGCGATTCACATTTATTACTGTTGTGCTGTATACCCGGTGATGTCATTGGGTGTGTCTGTGCGCCCTATCCATGGATTATTCCCGGGGTTTTACGCTTGCAGCTGCAACGGTACTGCCTGTAGTGTAACATTACAGTTGCCTGCATTGCCTTCGCCTGGCATCTTACATTACTGCATCCTGCACGCACATGGCATATGATGCATTTTATCTGCGGCCGCAGTTATGCTACCTCTGTACTTGGCTGTGCTATTTCGGTTCTTTGCTCTTTGCATTTCTACTACATCCCTATTATCTTTGCTCTCATATGCCTCCCCTTTCCCGTTCTGCAGGAGTCTGCATGCAGACTTATCAGCTGCCGGGCGCTTGCCCTTCCTGCATTGATTGGTGTTAATTGCTCGTTACGGATACATTTACACTGCTTCCGCATTTCCTCGTATTCTCCGCATTACCTTCCTATATCCCTGGTTGTTGCCGTGAGGCCGCCACATGACTGGTTTCGGGAACGAGTCATCCTCGCACATGCATTTGTACGCCGATTCTGTACTGTCAGCGATCTATTTCCTAACACGCCAGTCATGATGCTGTAATGTGCATTGTACAGCCCAGATTTGCTGTCCTCCAATATCCTTCCTCCTACAGTGGCACACCCCTGTGTGGTTGACATGTATCTCGTAGGCCACTCCTCGGTGTAGTACCGCCACGCTTGCTCCATCCTTACGCTGGCCGCTTTTGCGATTCACTATTATCTGCCTCATTTGCATGGAATTGACTACTAATACCTGGTTACGGCGCCGACACCGCCCACTCCTTGACAACCATTGCGCTGGGGTTGCAGCTTTACATACATACTATGGTGTGTGGTGGCTGTGCAGCTGATTTGTGTTCTAATGCTCTTTCGGACATTATCATATTATTTCATTGCTTTACAACTTCTGTGCACACATCCCGGGGTCTGCTGTTCTTTCTACGACGCGCCATTTATGTCATTTTTACATTTTGTGCATATTTTCTTTGGACATTCTCGGTGCCTTTCCACATTGGCATATTGCACCTATATGATACCTGACTTTGACAGCCTTCCGCTACTCCTCCGGTATGTTTGGGTAAATGTAAACCGCTTTTTGGTTTACATTGCCGCGTCTTACGCTTACGCCGCGCCACTTCATGGATCGCTATTGCCCTCATTTGCATGGTGCAATACCGCACACAGTGTGTTTTGCATACCTACGCCGGGCGGGACGGTCCGCGACGCCGGTAGTGCACGTGGAATTCATTCATACCTGAATCGCTAAGCAGCCATATTTGGCGTTATAACGCCGACGCTATGCTGGCGCCTGGCGCAAGGTTCATGAATCCCGGGGAATATTTTTCAGAAAAAATAATAGAAGCGGCACAGTAAGATGGCAGAAAAAGAGGCTGTATGAGAAGATATTTTATAGAGGCTGAGATACCCTTACAGCAGACTGTCCTCACATTTTATGCATATAGATTACTATATTTTCTAATATGAATTTTTAA